>NW_005871116.1:3358104-3359627 GCF_000147115.1 Myotis lucifugus
TTTCTCTTGTTTCTAGCTTCTTGTTTAATTGGGGTGATATTGACCACCCTTCCTTACTGAAAAGTTCTTCTTTTTCTAGGTATCACTCTCTCCTCCTTTACCCTCTATCCCTAAATTACTTCTTGGTCTCCATCAGAGGTGCTTTTTCCTCTGCACATCCCTGAAATGTGACTATTGCCCAAGTGTTTGCTGTTGGCCCTCTTCTCCCTTCACATGAGGCTGAGTGATCGGAGCCACCCCCTTGGCTTCGACCACTGACATAGGAGGATGACTCCCAATGCCAGACCTTCAGCCAAGGCTTCTATTCTTGGCTTAGAATTGTGTACCCAACTGCTTACTAGAAATCACTCCCAGACAATTCCTCCTCTCTAGGTTCAGAACAGAGCCCATTACCTCTTTTTTTCTTCTACCCCAAACTTGTCTGTCTCTGTTTTCTAGCTCTATGAATTATATCACTGTCAACCACAAGCATCAGATGAGCACCCTGGACTCCTCCTAGGTTCCTTCCTCTTCTGTCAGGTCTGATCCATCATCACTCATGCTGACTGCTCCTATTCCCACTTTCTCACACTTGTCCCCTTTGCTATTCCCATGACCTCACTACCGCCTAACTTGTTGGCCTGCTTCCTAAATTGTGCCCCTTCCATCCATCCTTCATGCTGCAGCCAGAACAGTTTTTCTAAAACACAAATGATTTACACCACTTTCCCATTTAATGTCCAAACTCCTTGATATGACAGTCTTCAACCTTTGGCTATGGTCCTCTTGCCCACGCTATGCACACCCCAAGACTCACATGCAGTCACACATGGGAATGTACTGATATAGAGCCTAATATATGGTACAGCAACTACTGTCAATTTTTGGCCTAGATACTTGCTATTCCTCTTATGTCATATGCCATTCTATGCCATTGTGTGTTTGTACACGCTCTCCTATTCTCCCCACTCCCTCCTCGGCCTGTCTTCCCTTTCTCCACCTGGGTAGAGGTTACTTAATCTTTTAAGCCTCAGCTCAAGCCTATTTACTTCAGGAAGCCTTTTTTTTGAAATGATATGTCATTAAACACCTCTTCTCTGTGCTTCTAAAAGTCCCTTTGCTGCCT
Organism: Myotis lucifugus; assembly: GCF_000147115.1. Classification (NCBI taxonomy): domain Eukaryota; kingdom Metazoa; phylum Chordata; class Mammalia; order Chiroptera; family Vespertilionidae; genus Myotis; species Myotis lucifugus. The sequence continues at coordinate 3,359,210 of NW_005871116.1, forward strand.
CTACCATGGTCTCCACATGGTTTGGTGTTGGTTTACCTGCCCCATAGACTATAAGCAATGTGTGGTAGGTCTTGGGTTTAATATTTATATCCCAATAATAGACATGGCGCCTGGCCTATTGTGGGTGTTCAGTGAAGGTAAAAATGAGTGAAACCCAGTCATCTCTATCTCGATACACTCAGGTGAGTTCAGCCGTCATCGTCTCTACCTGGACAACCATAATTCCTTACAAGTCTCCATCCTGCTTAGTTCATCTCCCAGCTCTGATTCTAACATCTTCCTCCTTAAAGGGCCATCGCTCCCCAATTCTGATCTGATCCCTCAGGGGGCAGATGCCTATGGAAGCCGGGAATTTATATTTTGTTTATAATGGTGTGAGGCAGAAACTAGCCTATAAATGAAACCCAGACTCTCAGCA
>NW_005871116.1:3360241-3374967 GCF_000147115.1 Myotis lucifugus
GCCAGGATGCTATGTGTCTATTACTCCTCCACTTACGGTCCAAACTGCTATTCCAGTGACCACATTTCGTATTGATGCCATTCTGTGTCACGTTATGGAGTGGGATGTTGACATCATCACCTCATGAGGGTACAAATCCTACACCATCTTCTTTCATGAAGATGGCAGGTGTTTACCTTATTCATTTTTGTTGCATTCCCCCTGCTCACTCCCTCCTCTAGCCCCGAGCACTTGGCACAGTTCAATATTTGTGGATCCAACATGCATTTTCTCAGTGAAAGCAGCTCTTCCATAGCTCACAGTTACTGGAACTCACCATTCCCTCCAGCTGTGAATGCCAGTTCTCTAAGTCTCTTGCTTCTTCCTTTCTTCCTACCATAGACCTTTTGCCTTATCTCAACTTGAATCCCCAAATTCTTCATATTTCCTTGTTAGAACCATTCTTTGCTGGGAAAGAAACATTTACCCTAATCACTTTGGGAATTATCATTTTAGCATGCTCGAGATTTCTTCCATCTTATTCCCCTGTGTGTCTCAGATCCTACACCTGCTTCCTTTAAGAGGGAAGCCACCCGCCATGTACCTGCCCTCATATGTTGAGCCATTAATGTCTCTCCAACTCTGCCTCTCACTCCCAATGAGACATTTAGATCTTGACTCTTCAGAACTTCTTATCCTCCATCCATTCTTCCCAACACAGGAATGGAAGCTGACTCCTCTCTCCGATTAAAAACCTTGCCCCGATAAAACTGGCCCTAGCATTACAGCCTCCTTCAGATCTCAGTGTCACTGCAGCCTTTAATCACATTTATTTTACAGCACCATAAAGCAATAAAAGATTTCAATCCGCACACTATACAAACAGCTGGCTGCAGCCAGCTATAACTTACGAAGATAAAAACTGGTTCCTGAGCTATTAGATGGGGTGGGTGGTAGAGGACGCTTCTCCTGGGCTTCTCTTGTCCTCCACCGTATTCCTAATGGTCCCTCTGTTGCCTGGCGTTTTGTGTTTGCTCTTGCCACGTGCTTCCTCTCCATTTGGATTCTAAATGGGCCTTCCTTTCCCTTTCATGCTCTTTAATTGCCTCCACCCTGCACATCCCAGTCTGCACGGAGGTCTCAGGTCCCTTCTCTGTGCGGGCATTAGATTTCATGGGCCCATTTACTGCCCTCTGTCCGCAGAGGGAGTACAGCATGGAGGGCCAGGGTCCTGGCTGGGCTGCAGCCTGCATTTGGATGCTCTGCTCGGCCATGTTGTGTAATCACGGGCAAATTGTTTAACATCTCTGAGCCTCAGTTTCCCCATCTGTGAAGCAGGGGCAAGAGGAGTACTTAGTTCATAATGAGCAATGACACTAGCTGTCACGGCCTTCGTCAGTTTGGCTCCAGCACTTCAGCAGCTATATAGATTCGTATCCAACCACCCACCACCACCACCACTGTGCTTGAAACTGGTGTGTCTGTATCTGGCATGGGCTGTCATTGGCAAAGAAAGAAATAGTAGGTTGTACAACTATCCCTGTTTTGAACCATTTGGCCCAAGAACTCAGGGGTATGTTAGGTTTCGGGGCCAATCGCAAAACTTCAAAGCCCCCAGGATGCCTTTGGAGTCTGTGCCTATTTTGCTAAGATCCCCTGAGAGTACAGTGGGCCACCTTAGTGCCCATGAGCAGCAGGTTGGGGGTGGAAAGATCCAGAACTCTTCTCCCTCTGGGAGGTGTCCCCAGTCTTCCAGGAACAGAGCTCTAACTTCCAGGGGAACCCCACAAGCCATCAAAGCCCTCACAGGGGGTCCAGAATAAGCACAGAGCCGGACAACAAGTGTCCTCAGCCAGTTTCCCAAGGACCCAGATGCTAGGTCATCCATCTGGAGAGGGAAAAGCCCAATTCAGAAGGTCAGGTGACCTGGCATCTGAGCTGTGTGACGCCCGGCAGGTGGACCACCCTCTCTGGACCTCAGCTTCCTGACCTGTGGAGGAGAGGGTGGCTCTCAGGAGCCTGAACTAGCTGATGAGGAAGATCTCCATCCTGAGCACCTGTGATTCTACGAAGAAGGTCTTCCTCAGCCAGGCCAGGCCAGTGCCCCCGGCTCAGCAAAGACTTCGAGGATCTTCCCTAACTCTCAAAGCACCTGCACGATTCTTACTTTAGAAAATACTGTCAACAGAAGCTTGAAATCAATAACCCCTGACTCACCCCGGGTCTGAGGGTAAGGCCAGCCCGGTGGTCCCTCCTGATGCCAGGGGTGAGCTCTCGGGCCAGAGCCGGGTGGGGCCCGGGCTTTGCTGGGCACTCAGCTCCAACGCAGCTCAACTCTACTGACTCGCAAGAATGAGTGAGTCTCTCAATGTGGGCAGTGTCCCCTTTTCAATGAAAAAAAAAAATTTTTTTTAAATAATAAAATAAACATGTCCTGCTGGCTGAGAGGAATCCCTGCGAGCTTCCAGGAACCAACATTCCCCAGCCCTTGTTCATGTTCAGGAGGGAAGCCTGGCTGGGGCGCAATAGTGGGGACTTGTTCAGCCACATCTGGTCCGTGTAAAGTTACAGGAGTGGGCCCAGTGGGGCAGCAAGGGCTACTGCGAAACCACACGGAGACTCAAGGAAGAGAAAGTGTGGGCTTGAGGTGAGAAAGGCAGAGTCAGCATCAATGAGTCCCCAAATATTTTTATAGGGGGGTTGAAAGCAAAAAAAAAAAAAATAAACTCTCCCAAAACTCCCCACAAGCCCAAACAAAGCCGCAGTGTGTCCCCATTTACCACCAGCCTGGTAATCACACCCTCCAGGACTTTTACAGTGAGGCTGGGACCTGAGCGTGGAGGCACTTCCTATAAACAAAGGCCGCCCCCTCCTCCCTGCTCCTGCCCTTCCCTCTCTGCACAACTAGGAGGTCAAGCACACGCTTAACCTTTTGTATTCATTAACATTTTGGCTCCCTTTTGCAAATGAGGGGCCAGAGATAAAGGACACATAAAATGACCATTGGGACTCATGATAGAAAGCTTGCCAGCAGGCCGAGAACACCCACCCACCCCTAAAGCTGGGTCTGTGCACACTGAGCTGGGCTGACCTCGCCTTTAAGACCGCAAGGTGTGGCTCTCCATAGATCCCAGCATCACTTTGCCCACTGGAGCCCAAAGCTAGAAGTTACAGTCTTAAAAGACGGTGTTCAATGTGTAAGATGGTGGAAACTCAGAATTCTACCCACAGCCAGACAGGGGGAAGAGAACTGGATGGCCCTTCTGAACCCTTCCTTCCCCTCCCAGCCTTTGCTCCCCAAGAGGGAGACTTCTCAGTTCTTTTTCTCTCCTGTTTATTTTATGTAACTTTCCCCTAACCCCAGAGTTGAGCTCAGTTCCCCCTGGCCTCCCCACTTCTCACCATCCCCGTGAGCCCTTATGTCCTCGCTCACTTCACAAGGAATGACATGGCTCTTGATTGGCACTTTATAGATCATCTCTTGGCATCTCTAGTTGTTCCCTTTGTTATAGCCACATATTCTCATTCTCTCTCTCTCTCTCTCTCTCTCTCTCTCTCTCTCTCTCTCTATCTGTCTCTCTCTCTTATATGCTTCAGTTTAGTTGCATCCATACATTTCTCTACCACAATCCACTAGCACCCATCTTTCACTTTCCTGTCTGCCTTTGAAAGGGCGAGGGCTATACCCTCCATCTTGCCCCGTATCCTCCATGTTGGGGCAGCAGCCATGTGCTACCTTTTTCCCGGAAGCCCAAGCCTCTACTAGCCACGCCCAGGATTTCTTTAAACTAACCAATGACAATCAAGGGAAGTGCACGCCATAGAGATGACCACATCCTGTGTAACGAGACACCGACTTGCACCTGGCCAATCAGCAGGGCCCACAGTCCCCTCTCCTACCCTGACTCCACCCCCCTAAAAAACTCCTCTTCACGCCAGGCTAGGTCTCTCTCTGCCACTTGGCTTGCCGCTGCGTCGGTGAGTGTGGTCGTGGAGCCGAGCTAGCTCGAATAAAAGACTCTCTGCTTTTGCATCGGACACGGCTGGCTCCCTGGTGTGGTCTAATGGGGATCTTGAAATCTGGGCATAACACCTTATTCTTTCCCTCTTTGGTGCATCTTGTCTCATAGGCCCTCGAAGGTACAGGGGATATCTCCGCCTCTCCAGCAACTCATGGGCTCCACATGAGCTGGTCATGCAGCTGCTGCCTTATTATCTGTCCCTCCACAAGGCAGGGGATTTTGTTGTGATGAATATTTTGTGCTTCTGTGTGACTATCAATTGTGCTTCCTTCAGAAGACTGTATGGCAGTGATTGTCCATCTATAGCATGTTGAAGTATCACTTGGACACTCAGTAAAACAGATTTTGGTTGCCACCCAAAGAAACTCTTGGTCTGAGGTTTGGCCTAGACACCTGGGCTGGAAGATAGCACCTTGAGAAAGTCACTCTCAAGTTATTCTATGTAGAGCAGGTCTTGAACTGCTTCTGTGTCACCCATGGTATCAAACAGCTGAGCCACCAGCTGATTGAATAAAATGACTGGGATTTCCATCCTAAACTGTTCTTCTGAGTCAGCCTGCCTTACCCTGCAGGGTTAAGAATTGTCACCTGGGCCCCTCCAAGACAAATGACCTCCACAAAACACATCAGGAAAATCCCTCGAATTCCAAGCTAATTGACAGAGATTCCAGAGATAGCTAGTAAATACTTCTTCCTTTTCTACCGAGGATCAGCAAGAACAATAGTTGGCTCTCAGCCCACCCAGCAAATATCATTCTGCCCCAGGGTTCTCTGCGACTTTGCAGCATCTTACTACATCTATGAGAATAGAATTTCTCTAAAACAGAATTCCAAGTCTAAAAGAGCAAATTTTATGGTACCTGGAGGCAGACCATTCAGATGTTTTAAGTTCATTTGGCATGGCTGAAAGAACTCTCACATTTGCAAAAATATCAAAGTTCATTTTTGCCTCCAAAGAGCTGAAATATAACTCTGTTTTCCAACACTAATGAATTTGGCATGAACACCATTTCACAAAATGTGATTTTTTTTTTGGAAGACTAAAAAAAAAAAATGGAGTGTGAACTAATGTAATAACAGATTTCAGAATGCTGGAACTTAAACAATGCTGAACATTACCTAGTCCAGACCCAATTTTTAAAGGTGAGGAAACCAAGGCTTTGTTAAGTAACAAAACAACAATGAAAACCACAGTTCCTAAAGGCTACTTTATCCCTGCTGGAAGGATTAAGCTAAATATAAACAAATTACTCATAGGACAATATAACCTAAAGTACTTTTAAGGGGCAAGATGTTCTATGAATACAAGGTGTTCATAGAGATTGTGATAGAGAGAGCAGAAGGAATGATAGACATGGAAATGGAAGACATGAGTCCATTGTAGCATCTTGGCCATGGAAGGACTTCAAGATCCTGGGTAAGTCATGACTGAGCTTTAGTGTCTTCATCAAGAAGACACTAAAGCTCAGTCATGATAACATGGATTGTTTTAAGGATGAGGTGAAGCAATGCATGGGAAAGTACATTATAAACTCTCAAATTCTATTATCTCTGAAAATACTCATGGAGTTGCACCCAGATGGCCTGCTTAGAGGTAAGTCTTCATGTCCCCTTACTTTAGTCTCTCTGCCTCATCACCAAAGTCTAAATCCATATTTTGGATCCTGGTTGTTTGTGGCCTTTTTGTCTTCTCTGATCCCACTCTGTCCCTCCCCCCCCACACACACACCAAAAAAAAAGAGCACCCTTTGGCTCAATGATGCCCATTTCCAATTTGGATCCAGGAGAACAGAAGTACAAGTGGATTTCTTCCATTTCTGTCTCCCAGCACCTAACACAGGTCCCCGACCTACAATAGTTCCTTAGTGTTTATCAAATTGTACTGAAGGAAATAGAACAGAATGGGAAGGAATAAACTGCAGAGACCCCTTTCCCGCCTGTGTCACATGGGGGTGATGGTGGGGGCTACATATTTCCACCACATTTTCTCACTGAATTCCCTCAGTTCAGCCTTCAGGCTCCAATACTTGTTATTGTGACCTTTTAGGCAAGTTGCATAGTCGTCTGTCCTTGGTCTCATCACGTGTAAAATGAAGATAAAGACCTGCCCTCCTTCTAGTGTTCTTGTGAGGTGTGTGTAAATGAGAACTCATCATCGCATATTACCTATTATTACCACTACTAGAGGCCTGGTGCATGAATTCATGCACCAGTGGGATCCCTTGGCCTGGCCTGCAGGGATCAGGCCGAAACCAGCTCTCTGACATCCCCCAAGGGGTCCCAGATTGTGAGAGGGTGCAGGCCAGGCTGAGGGACCCCATCGGTGCACATTCGGGGCCAGTGAGGGACCGTGGGAGGGCTCCAGGGCATGTCTGGCCCATCTTGCCCAGTCCCAATCGGCCGGACCCCAGCACCCCAGCAGCAAACTAATCTACAGGTTGGAGCGTCTGCCCCCTGGTGGTCAGTGTGCATCATAGTGACTGGTCAAACGCTTGAACCAATGGTCGGACACTTAGCATATTAGGCTTTTACTATATAGGATTAGCACCTAAGTGCGACTCCAAAGCCCTTACTTTGTGCTGCCTTCCCTCCTCCGCTCTTTCTCCTCCTCTTGGACCTTTCCTCCTTGGCAGGCCTCCTGTTGCTCTTGGCAGTGTTTCTGATCCGAGTAACCTGCATCAGAATGATCTGAGGTTCTACCCATATGGGTGGAGTCAGAATTTCTGGAGCCGAGACTCAGGAATCTGCATTTTCACAAGCAGCCCAGCTGCTTCTTCTGCATCTGAGGAGGTCAGAGCCACTGAGCCAGACTGACCACTGCCGCCCCTCCACTGCTCAGTCCTCCCCACCTCCCCTTTACCCCGGAAGTGGCCCGAATCTATCTTGCCACACATCCTCCCTCCCCTGCACACCCCCATCTGCTCTTCCACAATTAGCAACACACTCACCATTCCAATAGTGCACTCACCATTCCAATCCACTTTGAATAATGGCTTATTGAAGTAATGGCTCATCTTGCCTGAGAGGTGGGCCCATCAGAGAGGGTGTGGGGTGGAGAGGGGAAGGAGAGGCAGAGGGTTGGGTTACATCCATTCCATGTGCAAGACCCACCAGGTACTAAGACTGAACAACTATCCACCTAGAAAATCACAAACTGCAGGAGTATCAAGCCCACAAAAGCACCCAGCAGAGCAAGCAAACACAAAGAGGAGAAAGGAAATCAGCAATGTTTGTGTTCGAGTTTTATCTTCTCTCACAAGCACAGTGGATCCCTTTCAGAGAGGAGGCCAGGTGTCCTTTACCATCTGCTTTCACTTAACCCAGCTCTGCAAAGAATAGTCAACCAACCGCTCCTACTCCAACCCATGAGCCCACCAGAGCGCTTCCAGCCGTGCCCCTCAGGGCTGCGAACACTGATCCTGAGAACAGAACCCCACGGCTCACAACATTTCTGGTTTTCTTATCATGACGATTTCTTTCTTTGCCCAATTTTCCTCTTACAAGTAGACTTAATCTCTGGTTATGTAAACAACTCCAGATACTCTAATTCCTGAGAGGATATCAAAGCTCTGTACTTGAGTAGGGGAAGGACTTGAGGGGGTGTGGAAGAATGGAAGGAAAACAAGGATTAATTATTAAACACAGGATTCTAGAATTCACATACCATTTGTCACTTTTCCTCTCTGAGTGCTCTGTCCCCATTAAAGGCAGGGAGAGCCAGGCTTCTCACCCTGGCAAATCTGCTTAATTATATTTTCTCTCTCCTACAGTGGGTAGGTTTCCATGGACTGGCTCAAAAATGCACTTCCTCTGGGTGTGTCTGCTCCGGATGGGAATGCAGCGGCCCTGTCTGCTCTGATCTGCTGCAATTTCTTATTTTACAAACTGGACTTGGAACCACTTAACAGAAAGCAACATGCAAACAGGTGTGAATAATATGCAAATCAGCTCTACCACCCAGAATCCTAGGAATGCTGTTATAACAGAGCGGAAACACTGCCTGCTCTCAACTCTATTTTGCTTGCTGGAGCTCAGGACAGGGGAGCCATTCAGGGCCTGGGAGTCCAAGGAGAGAGAGGTGATAGAAATAAGACATCCCTGATGTCCTCACTGTTCACATGAGAGTAGGTTCCGATGTATCCTCCACATTTTCCATGCTGTTGAATTCCTGGAACATGTTTAATGTTATTATTACAAATGGTTCAGACCATGGGTGTTCTGACTCAGGGCTTGGAAATCCAGACTTTGCTCTCAGAGGTGGTGTCCTCCTGGCACTCAGAGCCCCGGTGGGAACAACCCAGGAAAGTCACGTTCCCACAGGCCTTCTTAGACCTGGGACAGTCACCCATGTCAGCGGCCAAATTATCCTCAGACACCATCTAACCCAACTCCCCCATTTTACAGATGGGAACACTGAGGCCCAACGGTCCAGTGTCACTATGCTACAGTGAGCTGGCGGCTACACAGAGGTGAGAATTGGGCCCTGTGAGCCTGAGTCCAGGAACTGCCATGTCGCCCTTTAAGAGTTTACAGAGACTAGAGATGATGTGAACACATTTTCTGAAGTCGTCATCATCTTAAAGAAGAGAGAGACAAAGGGGATAAAGGTAACGAAGGAAGCTGCGTCTAGCAGGGGGCAAGGAGCAGGGTGGTCTGAGTTCAGGCTGTGCGATAAGACACAATATGGATCAGCCACGAGTTTGATGTGTGCGCTTGGAAACTCACCCAACCGTGCTACGCCTCGGCCCTCTTCTTTAGAACAGAGATAAGTGCCTACTTCTCGGGGCTGTGTGAGGATTACAGGGGATAATGCACACACAGGCCCTGGCACACACGAAGTGCTTCAGCAGTGTTGGCTCTTGTTATAATAACCCCAGTGCAGACATCCAAGGATGAGGATAAACTGCCAAGGCATCAGTCCTGGGAGGCCTGTCCTTAAGGCAAACTTCCTCCCTGCCAGCTCCTCTCTTCCAGCCCTGGACCCTGGCTGCCCAACCCTCCCGCATGCCTCCAAACCAAGGACAATCATGACAATCTTAGCACTCAGCTCCACGCATCTTTCTGAAAGGGTGGCAGGGCACAGAACAGAAATGAAGCTGCAAAAGGCCCTGGGGTAAAGGGTCCTGGGAAGGACTAGGACATAGGAGGGGAAGGAGAGCGCCCAACAGGATCCCCTGCAGCTGCTCTCACAACGCTGGGTGACGTGATTAGGCAGAGAGGAGGGAATGTGAACTACAATGGCCAGCACGCCAGTCCTCCATGGAGTTACCCAGGCAGCAGAACCACTTTCCTCTTACCTCCCATAAGCCATCGGGCAGCCTGGGGGAGTGTGAAGGCTTGTATTCTCCCCCCAGGACTGTTAAAACCATGTCCCATAAGCACTGGCTCAAGTGGCATTCTAATCACTGACTCTGTCCTTGGTCGCTGTTCGATTATTAATATTTATAAAGCTGACCCTGGTTCAACAGAGAAAGATCAAGTCATGTTCATGTAATTTCCAGGAGAAATGCATCTGATCTGCGTCTCTGACATTCGGCCATACGTCGTTTGTGCATCTGACCCCAAACGCTCTAGTTTCTATCTCTGTTGGAAAACCCAATGCACTCCCCTCCCTGACTCCAGATCTGCACTTTTCCTTTCGAGTCCCCATTTATCTTCTTGCGAAACAGGCACCCAAAAGGACAACAGGATCACATTTTCTCAGGACAATATTTGTTTTGCAGAGTGTATTCCTGACACTGGACACCGCCCAGCTGCTGGGACCCTGGAGGCGGAGAGTCTGAGGTTCCAACGCTGCAATTCAAACCCCAGAGCACAGCGCATCGTCTCGGTTTCAGAGAAGTCATTCTCTTTTTTTTCTTCCTGGACACTGTAGCTGCCCCCCCCCCCCACACACACACAGAGATAAGAACAAACAGAATGTGTTCTGTCTCTCCCAAGATTGCTGCCTCGGCATATATTCCCACTCAAAGCTTTTAAGTGTTTGACTTACACATTTGTGAACGCCCCCAGTGGACTGTTAGAGTTTGGTTTAATCTCCAAGAAAACTGGCGTTAAAATAGACCTTTTCCCAGCAATAATAATCTCATTTACGATAAATTATTCTATTCTCAGTACCTCTGAGACGCATGAGAGCTTTTATGTAACAGAGAAGCCATTTGTTTCCGAATATGTTAATGCATGTTTCCATATCTTTCTCATTCTTAATGCAAGGACCACTGACAGTATTGTAAGAGAATGTCTTTTAAAAGCAAATTTATGGCAAATGTGCCGGCGAAACAGACGGCAGCCCGTGCCATCGCAGGGCTGCCCCGTGGAAGGGAGCAGGGCAGGGGTGTTCGAATTCGCATTTACGTGCATAAAAGAGTGACCTTGACAGAAAAAGACGATGTTCCTGGGCAAACTGAGAAGATGCGGGAGACCCCGATTCCATTTGGGCCCCATCCTTCACTTTGCTGCCCGTGCTGAGTTCCTGCCATGCTTCATGTCTCCCGTCGGAGACGCAGGGGGAAAGAGCAGAGGCTGGAGAACCAGGATGATGCTAGGAAAAGAGAGTTAAGTCAGAGCCTTTGCGTGTTGCCTGGAAAGAGGGGTCGCTCTGAAAAGACAGAGTGTCAGGGAGCAGATAGGGTGGGCTCCGCCAGAAGTTTGACTATTTTCATTTTCTCAATGTTCATTTTAGAGCCGAGCGTTTGGACGCCGTCCATCTGAAAAGCCAGATGACTTGGTAAGAAATCCTGGTACAATATAGCTACTTAGGATGTGGACTCTGGAGACCAACTGCTTGGGTTTGAATCCCAGCTCAACCACTTCCTAACTGTGGGGGTTCTTGATTGGGAAGCTGGTATCAGGGTAAGGAGGCGGGGATAGGGTCAGATTCAAAATATATGTCCCTGGTTCTGTGACTTTAATTTATGCCAGGCTTTGGGGGCAGAGCCCTTTCTGAGAAATCTCCTTGGAGGTGTGATTCAGGTACGCTGCCTGAATAAAAACCACTGCATTAGTGTAAGTGTGAGCGTTACCCTCAACCACAGAGACTTACAAGAGATAAGAAAACATGTCCTTGAATGAGCCATCTGGCACTTCTGAGGAGAAGCTCTCGTGGATAGCTTTCTGATGTTCTTTTGATAAAGCAGTCTATGCATTTTCTGGACATTAATAGTGTTTATCTATAAGGGTTTTCTATTGCCGGTAGTTAGTTCAAAGTCAGTCTGGATAAATACAACAGGGCTGGGTGAAGAGTCTACAGAGCGGGGATCCAGTTTTAGTTCTGATCAGGTGAACTGTTTTGGCCTCAGATTGGTCACCTAACACCCTTTCAAGCACCTGAAAAGGGGAGAACAAACCTAACAAGATAAGAGGAAAAGAATAAGTCAGTATGGAGATGATTGAGTAACAGCAAAAGCCGAAGGAAGAGTAACACATGCATTGCCCTTGTCCTACGTGCCAGGCACCGTGTTACAGGCTCACACTGTTAGAATGGACGCCTCGAATAGCAACTGTCTAAGGATGCTGGGACCATAGGGACCAACGGCTTAGATGTGCTCTGTCTAATACTGTAGCTAGTACCACGGGTAGCCATAGAACACTTGAAGTGTGGCCCGTGTGAATGAAGATGCACTGTAAGTGTAAACCACACACTAGATTCTAAAGGTTTAGTACAAATAAAAAGAATGTAAGTTATGTCAGTTAAGGTGGCAACCACATTCCCTGGAGTCATTTTCAGGACAGTGCCAGGAACTGGGACCATAAAGAAAGCAGAGTAAGAGGTAGCTTGGAGTTGGGTCTGCAATGGATGATTTGGTAAGAAATCCTGGTACAATATAGCTACTTAGGATGTGGACTCTGGAGACCAACTGCCTGGGTTTGAATCCCAGCTCAACCACTTCCTAACTGTGTGTCTACTAGTAAAGGTGCGGTTTCCCCAGCTATAAATTGCTTAATCCTAGAAGCTACTTCCAAGAGTTGTGAGATTTAAATGAGATGCATGGAAAGTGCTTACTAACTATGCATAGTGAGTCCAGCAATAAATATTGGCTGTTCTAGGGTAAAGTTCCAACGTCTGGCTCCATCACCCTCACGGCAGTCTTCCCCCCATTGGTAGAAAAAATCAGCGTGTTTGAAGTCTAGTCATTTGAGGCGTAGAATTACTCCAGAGCAAGCCAGCTCTGTCCTGGGGCAGAGGGGAGTGAAAGAAAGCAGCTGCAACCTTGGGCCTTGTTCCTCAGGAAATGAGAGGAAGTTGAGCTACTTGAGGAGGTCTCCTGGATACTTAGTGCAAGAAGTTGGGGTCAGTGTGACCTCCCTTTGCCCATGGTAAAGAAAGAATCCTTTGCCCTGCATAGGTGAACCATCTCTCTAGGAAAGAGGATGCCCCAGGTCCCCAGGACACCCGCTGGGCACAGCTCCAATGGCCTGGCAGAGCCAGCTGGGCAGCAGGAACTGTCTGCATCAGGTGCCAGGTGGGTTGGGCCAGCACGAAGGGTAGAGGCAGGATTGGAGAATTTCCACTCATAGTGGTCAAGGAGTGGCATGGTCTCAGGCCACAGAGGAGGAGAAACACAGGGAACTTCTGGAGGCTTCCTGAGTGGAAACTCCTTCTCTTTACAATTCATTCCCCTCCACTTCCCTGTCTCTGGAAGGAATGTTTAGAAACTAGAGTGACTTACGTGTGATTTTCCTAGACTTGGTGCATCTCCTTGGTGTTCCTCTAAAGCACAGGCCAAGATGACCACAGGGAGGACATGTTACTAGTATTTTGGCCAATAACATGTCCTCCTTGTTATTGGCCAATGGAAGCCAATAGCACTTCAGAATGAGAGCGTTGGCTGTTTTGTTGCATTGTGGGAATCAGGTGGGAGTTCACCTTGAGTTGGAACTAAGGAGAAAGGGAGTTTGGGGCCAGACCTGGAAGAGTGGTCTTTCCATCCTTCCTGTTTCTCTACCGAAGATCACATGTGACAGGCAGCCTGGACTCAGCAGAGAGAAGCAGGCAGGCGGCTGGATATTACTGGCAAGAATTATAACGCCCCATCGAGGAAGAGATTCTCTGTCACAACAGGGAGTCTCAAATTAGTCCAAGTCTTGGAACTGTCTCCTGACAAATGAAATGTAATCAATTCTGATAACTTCTTTTGGGCTACATGTCTTGTTCCTTTCCCTTTGTTTACTTTGGATTGCCACTGAGGTCAAGTGCGAAGTTGTTGATCTCACCCCAACTGCCCAGGATCCATGAGCACATCTGCGGCCCAGGACACAGCACTCAGATGACCAGCTGTAAAATGTGGTGCTAAGTGAACCAAACCACTGAGGAGACACAATCTGGCAACAATCTTCAGCCAGTAGAATGTGATTTGTATTTGTTAAAGTGACATTTTAGAAAGAGATATGACAACCTGGAATGTTGAAGCAACCTCAATTCTCTGACATTGCTGGTGGGAATGTAAATAAATAACAACCACTTTAGAGAATTGACCATATCTCCTAAGGCTGAACATGTAAATACATTATGCTCCAGCAATTCCACTCCTGTGACTATGCCTAATGGAACCATATGCACGCATGCACAAGGCACATGTAGAAGAATGCTCATAGCGCCCAGCCGGTGTGGCTCCATTGGTTGACCTTCATCCCATGCACCAGGTCAACTTTTAGATTCCTGGTCGGGGCACATGCCTGGGTTGCAGGCTCAATCCCCAGTAGGAGACATGCAGGAGGCAGCCGGTCAATGTTTCTATCCCTCTCTCCCTCCCCTTCCTCTCTCTGAAAATCAAGAAAAACATATTTTTTAAAAAAGAATGCTCTACACTATTCAAAAAGCCAATCTGTAGACACTTCTTTTGCACAACTTCAAAATCCGTTGGGCCCCACCTCTGCTGTCACTACTGATTTCCTGCCGGCTTCAGCTTCTAGCAGGTGCAATGAGTAATGTCTTGCCTGTACCAGACTTCCTACAATGCGGCTTCTCCAACTTGGGATTTCCCTGGAAAACTTACGCATGTGTGACCTGGCAGAACAGGAGAATGTGCTCTCAAAGGAATGCGAGTGGGACCATCCTCGGCCAATGGGAGGCAGGTGCCAATGGACAATGGAAAGAGGTATCTACCCTCTGCTTCCCCTGGTGAGTAGTTCTGGAATGCATTTCCCCCTCCCCTTAGAAGACCCTGGTAGGACTGACCACCAGCTAACTGCAGTAGGTTAACTTAGCACATCCACACATTGGCCTCCCTCCCCTCCCATGTCACTGTCCCTGACTGGCACACCTGCTCCCAGGAAAAACATCCCCAAATAAAGTGTCACCAGGCAAACTTCTGTCTTGGGCTTTCCTTTCGGGGGAACCCAGGCTAAAATAGCTCAATTTGGAAACCACTCAGTAGTAAAATGAATAAATAAATTGTGGAATATTTATTAAAAGACTGTTGAACACATCCACAAACATAATGTTGAATCAAAGAAGCTAGATTCCATTGAAACAAAGTTCAGAAGCAGGCAAAATCCCAGTGTGAAGAAGTCGGAGAGAGGCTGCCTTTGGGAAACAGGAAGGGGCGGTATTTGGGAGCGGCTCTGAGGGGGCGTCTGGGCATACTGGCAATATTCTCTTTCCTGAACTAGACACTGGTAAGTGGCACTCACTTTATGAGAACTCCTTGGGCTGGATTTTCACGTTTGGCACATTTGTGTTATACCTGGATTTTAAGAGTTTAAAATGAAGAGATAGTGATGACT
>NW_005871116.1:3376050-3377000 GCF_000147115.1 Myotis lucifugus
ACTTTACTGTCGGCTCCTGTGAGCCAGGCTGAGCTGGCCCCAGCACACCACCAGCTCTGGCTGCCATGTGTGAAAATGGTTGCAGTGTGGCCTCATCTTGGAATTTTTCAAAAGAAGCCAGAAATCTGGATTTCTATGTGAAAACTCCTGACTTTTAAATGATATCGACTGGTTCAAGTTTTTCAAAAACACCTTACAGACCAAGAAAACAACCCACATCTGCAAATTAGATTTGACCTCATAGAATGTCAGCTTTTGACCTGTGGTCTGCAGACCAAGTCTCTGAGCTCCGACAGTCTCTCAGCCTCCCTGATGCGGCATGGCCCTCGCACGGAGCCGGGGCTCACGCTGAGTGGCAGGGTGGTGCAGTGAGTGGAGCTCTACCTGGGGGTGGGAAAGCTGCGTTCCAGTCCCAGCTTTACTATGGAACTTGCTTTAGTTACCTGGGCCTCAGTTTCCCCATCCGTCTTAGAATGCCTCTGAAGAGGTTCTTCTCAGAGCAGAACTTCCAGGTTTATGTAATGACCATACAGGCGCGCCAGGCTCGCCTGTGGGACAGGACAAACTTTACAACGCGGCAGGAATCCTTCGGGGCCAGGTCCCTGGGCTGACATGGCAGGTGAGCAGGTCGCTGCTTCTCTCTTTCCACTGCCACCCCCGCTCATCAGAGAGCAGGCGCGGCCATCAGTCTAAGGATGCCACTGGCCTGTGGGGAGTCCTCCTGATGATCCACAGAACTCGGACCCTTGATTTCCGGGGAGAACACTCCCACGTGCCTGAAGGGAGACGGGACAGCAGGAAGGTCTGAGCCTTGAGTCGGTCAGGCCTGGGCTTGCAGCCTGGCTCTGCCACTTCCTGACCAGGGACTTCAGCCTCATGCTCCGAGTTCCTCCCTCACAGGGATGGAAGGAGCAGCATCAGCTGTTTAAAGGGCCTAACACAGCTTCTGG
>NW_005871116.1:3378170-3442751 GCF_000147115.1 Myotis lucifugus
GACGTGATGGTAAACTGGCACTAAAAAAAAAAGTAAGGAAGCAAGTCAAGAGAAGGGGGGGGGGATGAAGGGCAAGGGAGGGGAGAAAGGAGGAAGAGAGGGAGGGAGGAAGAGAGGAAGGGAGGAAGGAAAGAAGGGGAGGCCCATCAGGGAAGGAAAGGAGAAATAAAAGCCCCAATTTGTAAGTTGGCCAATGTGCAAGGAGCGTTAGTAAGAGTTCTCAGGGCAAGCAACTGTGTTCACTGTAGCCACCTCAACTGTATTCACGGGACTACCCGGGCCATGACACAGACAACCTGAAGGGCTGGACAATTAGGCTTGGGGGCTACTCAGCGAGGACCAACACTGATTCTGGCTGCAGGAGAGGCTGCTGTCACAGCTGCAGGTGCTGCCGCTGGGACCACCACGACCTCTGCACACCCCGTGCCTCTCTGTCACCCTCGTCAGCGGTCTCCCACTCCTCACTCGACTCTGCCAACTTCTCATCAAAGTCTTGCCTGGGCATCCGAGGAGGCCCCCGCCTCTCTCCGCGTGCAAAGGAATGTGGGGAAATGAACTTTTGGCACTTCCTGGGGAAATGGAACCATAAATCTGAAGATTTTCAAACCGAGGAGGGTTCTGGAAAGTGCCGGGCAGCTATGTGGCGTGACAGATGCCCATCGCAAAGCGGGGGCTCTGCAGGCGCAGGCAGCATTGACGGGACCCGTGCAAACGCGGGGCCAGAGGTTAAATGTACACTTGGAGAAGCACCTCCTGTTCCCTGCAGTCACGCTCGAAGCCACCCTCTCCCCTGCCTCCCCTGGAAGCAGACGTGTTTGTGAGAACTCGGGCTGAGATGCTCAGGGCCTCACTCCCGATGTCCCCATCATCCCCTCACACCCTCCGATTTCCCCATTTCCTTACCGTAATCGGGCAGTAACGTGCCGGGCCTGCCCCACGGGATGCTCTCTGGACTTATTAAGTCTGAAAATGCTCGGGAAGTGCATCTGCGAAGGCCTGCAGCCAACTGTCATCACGGTCAGCTTACAGACACTCTCTCAGGCAGCAAAATATTTTCAAGTTAAAATCCTGGCCCCCGCCCATCCTTTATTTCCACTTACCTAGCCTGGCTGGCTCTTCCGCAGAGGCCTCACAAACGCAAAATAAATCTCCTGCCTGTCTCCTTTCTGTAGATTACAGGGCCCGGCACCAGCACAAGGAGGTGTGCTGTGAAATGAAGCAGTTCCCTGGGAGCGCTCCCTCCTCCGAAGGAATCGGAGTCAGGCTCTCCAAAGCCTTCCTCTTCTCGGGCTTCTGAGAATGGCCCGCTGGCCTGAGAGGCAAGGACTTTGCATTGGCACAGCCACTTATCTTCATTAAAATGGACTTCTTGTGCCTGCTCTAGTTTGAAACTTGTGGCTGCCTCACTGTGTGTGTGTGTGTGTGTGTGTGTGTGTGTGTGTGTGTTTATGCGTGCATGTGTGCATGTATGTGCGTGTGTCTGTGTTTACTTGCTTCGTTTCCTCTTTCATATTGGGAATTGATTGACATTGGGGACCAGGACACATCTCTGCCTTTCTCCCAACAATGACTCAAAACAAAAGGAAAAATGCAGCTAGTGAATATTTTTTGAAATGACTTCTAATTCTTATGCAATAATTTTTCTTTTCCTTCCTTTCATCATAAATTAGTTGGTTTTTCCCACAGAAACAATGTAATAAGTGCTGATTATATCCTAAGGGTAACCACACAAATGGCCATTTAATTAATAATATCGGTGAAAATTGTTTGTCCCAAAGGAAATAAATAAGAAAGTCCTCTTTAAAACACTACTGAAAACATATAAACAAGAATCTGAGGGAAGAAGTTACTTTGGAAATACTCTGTAACCGGAGCGCGCCTGGAACTCAAAGAGCAGCAGGTACTTTGGGGAGAAGGAGGCAATGGAAACATCCCAGAGCTGCTAGCGGCTCGGCCTACACAGAGCTCTGGCAAACCAGGAGGCGCCAACATTGGTTTCGTTTAATCTAATTTCACTCCAAGCAAAAAGGTAGTTAAATCAGTACAACTATTTTTAGGTTTATTAGACTTAATACAGCTTGTCTTCTGGCTCACAAATGAGACCAAGAAAGAAAGAAAAACACATTTCAGCGTAAAAGGCAAGAGCTGGAAGAAAGTGGGAAAACATCAAAGTGCGTGTCTCATGACGTGCGAGAAAGAAATGAGCGGGCATGGGGTTAGCGGAAGTAGGGGAGCTGTTATTACCCTTCTATGAGCGTATGGCTCCTCCTAAAGTCAGCGGGCAGATCACTTGAGGCCATACAGAACATGGGCAATGAGAAGAGCATGCGCTGCGATTTGTATTCTTGAACGGATCCTTCTGGCTGCTGTGTTTGTTGGGGGTCAAGACTGGAAAGTGATGCCCTGGCCGGTGTGGCTCAGTAGATAGAGTGTCGGCCTGTGGACCAAGGGGTCCTGGGTTCGATTCTGGGCAAGGGCACGTACTTGGTTGAAAGCCTCTCCCTGGGCCTGTTTGGGCACGTGCAGGAGGGGGCATGTGCAGGAGGCAGCCAATCGATGTGTCTCTCCCACATCAATATTTCTCTCTTTCCCTCTCTCTCTAAAAAGATCAGTAGAAAAATATCCTTGGGTGAGGATTAACAATAAATAAATGTTTTTAAAAAGACTGGAAAGTGAGCAATGGACTGGGCAGTAGCAGGAGAGGTGGAGGACGTGGTCATATTTTGGATACATTTTTAAGGTTGAACTATCAAGATCAGCTGATGATTGGTGCCACCTTTAGCCTGTGGATTCGTTGACTATAGGAGAGGAGAAGGTGAAGTAAGGAGGGCGCTCTTTGGCCAGGTTATATGGAAAATGTGGAGTTCTAAATTGTCTTATGTTGACTCTCAGTGGCCTCCCTGCAGGGGGTGGGTGGAGGGAGCTTCAGGGTTCTTGACCAGACTCATCTCCTGGCACAATGGGAGAGAACACTCATCACTCTAGACTTTCATTCAACAAATAGCACTCATTGCATGTCTGCTGTGTACCAAGCACAATGCTGAATAGATACAAGCTGGTTAACAAGGTTCCTGACCCCATGGAGCTTACACGCCAGCTACTAAATTGCTTTATGGATATGAGGATAACATCTCTGTGCATAGCTTGTACTTTCTTACTTCTACTCAATTTTTCTCAGATGCTTTCCTTTCTCTGAGATCTACTTTCACCCATCAAAGCCCTCTCAGGTTCAGCTGCGGGCTTCCTTCCTCATGAAATCTCCTTGATTTCCTATCTTCAATTTTAAAGCCCTGTTTGATACCTTTCCTATAGTACTCATTATTCTAGAATATGCTTTTATTTTAATATATCTGACTTTCCTCTCTTACTAAACAGTAAATTCACTGAGCATGAGTCTTGCTACTCGCCTGTACATTGGCCATAGCACATACTTGATAATCAGGAAGTGGCAAAAGAAAGAATAAATACATCTTCCTTAAGGAGAGAGAATGCAAAAATAGAAGTGCAGGGGGTCAAGGGCTTATGTGGTTCGATAGGGGTAGAGCAAAGGGAATTCAGAGGAAAGGCAGAGAAAGAGCAGTGGGGAAAGAGCAGATGCAGGAAGAAACAGTGCCAAGGAGGGGAAGAGCAGTCACCAAGTGAGTCTGCAGGACAGGGATGCTGGGTACCAATGACAGGACATTGGGTGATGGAACAGAGGCCAACTTGCAGGAGGCTAACAAATGTATGCTGTAAATATGACCATGACCAAATTAGCTGACTTTTTCTATATTACTATTCATCTGCAGGAGTTGATAATTGCCATTCAATACATTTCTGTTCTCAGGGTTCAGGGCAGGACACAGAATCTACTGCAGGCATTTCAGGCTGGAAATGCTGCAGAAGCAGAAGTCAGGGAGCTGCCAATAGACTTTTGGTTTCAAGATCAATGCGACTTTTGGTGGCATCCAGAGAACAGGCTGCTGCTGTTGCTATTGCGATGCCCACCGCTGCTGCTGCTTCAAGCAACCACCTCGCCCTGTGAAGCTGGGACCTGCTGTTCTAACACTCAGAACAGTTGGAGTTGACGCATTGGCCACCGTCGTAGAGGATAGCCTCTGCTTCACATCTTCCATCCAAATCCATTCAAGGGAGCTCCCAGGAAGACACTAATTCTCATGTAGAGCTCTAGCTGGAAGAGTACTTTTCAGCCTTCCAACCTCTTCATATAAATGGAGGGCAAAATGGGGGTTGAGAGTGCTCACCCAAACATGTCCCACAGCATCCCAAGTGGTCAGCTGAGAGGGGAGAGCTACTGCCATGTCACTGTCCCTTTGAGTGACAGTTGGCTGCACAGGAAGCCTTTCCTATCTCCTGCCTCCAACTTCAGAATGTATGTCTCCCTCCTGTGCGATTTCACAGAATGTTTTTCTTATAATATTGATTACATTCGCCTAGGTTTTATTGTTAATTGTGTGCTGCTCTTCCTCGCCAGAGTACACATATAAAGGCTTGTGTCTTAGTCTGTTCATGCTGCTCTAACAAAAAGACCATAAACTGGATGGCTTATAAATAACTGAAACTTATTTTTCACAGTTCTATAGACTAGGGAACCCAAGATCATGATGCTGGCAGGCTCGGTGTCTGATGAGATCCAGCTCCCCTACTGAGGGCTGTCTCCTTGCTGTGTCCTTACATGGAGAAAGGAACAAGGGAGCTCTCTGGGATCTCTTTGATAAGAGCACTAATTTCATTAATGAGTGTTCTGCCCTCGTAACATAATCACCTCCCAATAGCCTGATCTCCTAATACCGTTACCTTGGGGATTAAGTTTTAACATATACATTTTGGGGAGACACAAACACTAAGACCATCGCAGCTTGGGATGGAGTTTAGTCATAGATAGTTCTCTGTTATTATTAATATTGTCTCAATTTATCTCATTTTCAAATCCTAGTAGTTCTGTGGGTGCTCAATCTTGGCTTGCTAAATGAAAGAGTTGGTTCCTAAGCCTCTGTCTTCATAAATAGTAACTCCTCCCTGAGTGCCCCTCCTCCACTCCCCCACACAAACACAAACACACACAACACTCTCAAGACTGCTCAGAAGTCCAGTCAAAATGGTGGTGTACGTAAATGCAGTACTCGCCTCCTCCCACAAACACATCAACACTACAACTAAGCTACAGAACAACCGTCATTCAGAATTGTCAGAAATCTGGCTAAATGGAAGTCCTACAACTAGGGAATAAAGAAGAAACCACATTAAGACTGGTAGGAGAAGTGGAGGTGCAGAACGAGCTGGTCCCACACCTACATGTGGTGAATAAATATCGGGAGGGAGCCCTGGCCAGTTTGGCTCAGTGGCTAGAGCGTCAGCCTGCGGACTGAAGGGTCCCAGGTTTGATTCCGGCCAAGGGCACATGCCTGTGTTATGGGCTTGATCCCCAGTGGGGATGTGCAGGAGGCAGCCGATCAATGATTCTCTCTCATCATTGATGTTTCTATCTATCTCTCCTTCTCCCTTCCTCTCTGAAATCAATAAAGAAATATATATTTTTAAAAAATTGGGAGGGATATCTCAGCTGCGGAGGACCCTGCTGAGGAGTGAGGCCCTCCAGTTCAGGGTTCCAGTGACAGAAAGAGAAATCCCCATAACTGCTGACTGTAAAACTCAGCTGAGGGAAATGAAGGGCTGCTGGAGTTTCAGGTAGTTCCTCTTAAAGGGCCCGCACAGAGACTTACTCAGACTCACTTGCTCTGAGCTCCAATGCTGGGCAGTAGCTCAAAAGGCACCAGGGACACATGGGGCAGGGGAAAGGTGGGGATGGCTGGTACTGCATTGTCCAGCATCAGGGCAAAGCTGGGGAGGCAGCTTTCTCCCAGATAGAGGTGCTGACAGAGGCCATTGTTCCTTTGATGAGTCCTCCCCAACAGAGCTAGCAGGTGGGTACCATATCTGAGTCTCCATCAACCTAGCTCACCCTGTTTGCCCCACCCTGGTGATTCCCTGAGGCCCTACCATATCCAACTTTCAGAACCACCCAGGCAGTTTCCAGTGGTTTTTTCCATACAAATGGCCTGTCTTGGCATATACTTCAGATTTTCCTAAAATTTCTCAAACAAGCAGCATCTGGCCTCAGCATGCTCTATACCTCTCACTAAAGTGGCCCCAGGCCCAGCCCTAGCAGCAGCGAGCCTTGGTTCTAAGGTCAGTACAAATAGCAGCCTAGAGAGAGGATGAAAGAGAGAGAGAAATATCAATGTGAGGGAAAAGCTTCAATCAGTTGCCTCCTATATGAGCCCCAACTGGGTATCAAACCTGAAACCTAGGTATGTGCCTTGACCTAGAATCAAACTCAAAACCTTTTAGCTGTAAGGGATGACACTCCAACTATCTGAGCCAGGGCTGAACAGTACCTTCTTATATAATTTGTAAGCATTTTTTTAATTCCTTGGCAAATTGTCATAATCCTAATGTCGCAAAATACCCATTCTTTTTTTCTCTTTAATAATCTATTTTTTAGAGGAGTTTTATGTTCACAGCAAAATTTAGCATAAAGTACAGAGTTCCCATATACCTCTCCCCGACACATGCACAGCCCCCCCCGCTATCACCCTCCAGCACCACAACGGTATGTTTGTTCTAATACATGAACCTACACTGCCATATCATAGTTACCCAAAGTCCATGGTTTACATTAGGGTTCATTCTTGGTGTTGTACATTTGATGGGTTTGGCAAAGGAACCCACTGTCATAGCATCAATATAAACAGTTTACTGTTCCAAAAATCCTCTGTACTCCACCTATTCATCCCTCCCTCTCCTTAGCCCCTGGAAACCATTGATCTTTTTACTGTCTTCATAGTTTTGCCTTTTCTAGAATGTTAAATACCTGGAAGCATATACTATGCAGTCATTTTAAACTGGCTTCTTTCACTTCGTAATATGCATGTACGTTTCCTCCGTGGCTTTTCATGGCTCAGTTTTTCTTAGTGCTGGATATTCCCTGTTAGGATGTGCCACAGTTTGCTTATCCACTCCCCTACATAGGGCCTCTTGGGTGCTCCCAAGTTTGGGAATTATCACTAAAGCTGCCACGGAAACCCATGTGCAGGTTTTTGTGTGGACATAATGTTCGGTTCCTTTGAGTAAATACCAAAGAAGGCAACCTCTGGATCATATGTAAGAGTAGGTTTCGCTTTGTAAGAAACTGCCAAGCTCTCTCTGCACCATTTTGTATTCCTATCAGCAATGAATAAAAGTTCCTGTTAAACACACACACACACACACACACACACACACACACACACACACACACAGACTTCCCTCACATCACTCCTGTTGGGAAAATAACAAGGAGCACTACTTTACAAAAAAAAAGTGAGGACATGTGTTTTAATGCTTAATTTTCCCTGAGTGACCCGAACGTTATCAGACCGCACCGGCCCCTGGGAGTGACCGACGCTAGGTTGCCAGCGGTTGACTGGCTGAGCAGGATCTGCAGCCGCACAGCTGCTCCTTGCTCTGCATTTGGGGGAATGTTGCTAAAGATTAATGGAGGCTTTATTGAAATCAACATCGACTCCCTTGTCCAATGCAAGACCTTGATTTGGCTGCCAATATTTTTCAAATTAGTTTGTGACTGAGTTGCTACAACATGCTTTTAGCAAACTGAATACTATGTCCTGAAAACTAGATGAAAACTTTGTACCCTGCAGTTCAAATATGTTGAACATACACTCTTTAGCCTCCTGTGCTGCTGCACAGGACGGCCTTCGGCATGCGAGGGACACGGAGCAAGCCCTTGGGGAGCAGGAGCTAGTGCCCTGGTGGGTAGCTGGGTGCTGGTGCCAGGACATTTGCACGGCTGCCCTTTCAGGAACAGCAGCATGGCGTTTTGTGCATTTCAAGAGCGTCAGAGGTATTTCCTTAGTGTCATGGGATCCGATGATAATACACTGATGGCTGAATTTGGAGACACAGCCCAGACAATGTGGTTATTATCTGTGAGGGAGGTGTCCGCTTTGCCGGTGTGTAAATGTAGTTCCCGCTGGAAGTGGGCATCCACTGTATTGAGGGCTCTTGACATCTACTCCTTCCAATGAGAATCTAGAGCAGAGGCGAGTCCCCTGGAAGGGCTGCCGTGAAAGCGGGCTTTTGTCTTAGGGGAGAGACTGTCTCCGGAGGTGGGGAAGGAAGCCCGGGGCCAGCGGGGGCAGGCAGAAGTGAAGTCCAGCGGGTCCATGGGATTCCCACGCCAGCCAATCCACTTTCCTGTGCCAGGCCTCCCCCCGCCCCCCTACACCTCTCTGCCCTCATTTGTCCTCTTGGGTCAATGCAAATGCCCGGGAGGCCTCTTCCTGCCTGCTTGTCTCCGGCTGAGTTTTGAAGCTCCTCCAGGGCCTTTCTGTAGCAGACATTCATCCCCTTGGCTGAAAGGAGCATGGCTCCAGGGGAGCCATGTGGGCCCGGTGCCAGGGCGCCAAGGAGTATACAAGTTGGACCGAGAAAGAACTGGGTCCCATGGCAACCCACCAGGATGTGCTAGCTCAGAGCTGGCCCACCAGGGCCTTGAATTATTCATCAGCTTTTGCAGAGAAAGAAAAGGCAGAGGCGTTTCATCTTCTCCAGAACTGACTGTCCTACTCTTTGACCTTGAAATTCACCACAGGCATCCTGAACTCTCCCATGCACTTTGTGGGGGGAAAGCAAAGTACCCCTCATCTTCCCTCTCCAGAGCGGCTGGGTCCTGCTGAGCCATGTCTCTTCCTACTTAATCGTTCACACTGAGCTTTGTTCCTTCCTCTTCTCTCTTACTGTCAGGCTAGGCAGGTTCCCAGGCCTCCCATTGGATGACCTTGACATTTGGATAGGCACCAGGAATAGGGACAAATGCCCTGTTGACCTAGGGCCACGCTCAGCCCCCCCAGGCTTTCCTTGGGAGAAGTCCCACACTCCTGGACTGGACAGCCCCTTCACATAGAACATAAATGGCAGAAACAGAAGGGACTTTGTCCCCATCATCACTGAACTTAAACCCTCTTCCAGCCCCACCCCCTTTCTTTCAATCCAAGTCCTTGACTCCTTCTTCACCAAAGAAATAGAATCCATCAGGCAGACCCTGCTTTCCTCCTCTGCCTCGAAATTCATCTACAGAGGTCCCCACTGTCTTCACACCGTCACCTCCTCCTTTCCTGCCTCGAAGGAATCTTTCCTCTAAAACACTCCTGCCCCCAGCTGTGCCCTTTGCCTGAAAACTCTGCCCCTTCGCTCACCTGCTTGCTGGTGATCAGTCCCTCTCAGAGGCAGTGTGGCGTGCTAACCAGGGAGCCACAGGCTTGGGGACGAGCACTGGCGTCGCCACCTGCCCGCCATGTGACCCGGGCTGGGGCAGCTGCCCTCAGCACTGGGTGGTTAGACGTTGTCCAGGTCTCTGTTAAACAGAGGTGCTACAGTCCCTGCAACCTCACTAACGGGAGCATCTACCAGACAGAAGTCTTAGAGCAAAGCCTAAGGCTGAAAAGGCATAGAACTGTCACCCCGAATCCGTTTTTGCAAGTTTGGTCGGCCCTGCTCCATCTCAGGCACTCCAACCAGCACCTTGATAAAAGAGTCATTTCAAGGTCAACGGGACAAGACTGACAGCAGGGCCAGCCAGCAAGAGAGGGGAGAGGTTTGGGGAACAGGACCATCTCTGGGGTGTGGATTCCTGATTAGCACCTACCTATGCAGGGGAGGCCAAAGTTAAACTATACACACCAACGTCAGACTCTGGAATACCTTAAAGCAGTGGTTCTCAACCTTCTGGCCCTTTAAATACAGTTCCTCATGTTGTGACCCAACCATAAAATTATTTTCGTTGCTACTTCATAACTGTAATGTTGCTACTGGTATAAATCATAATGTAAATATCTGATATGCAGGATGGTCTTAGGCGACCCCTGTGAAAGGGTCATTCAACCGCCAAAGAGGTCACGACCCACAGGTTGAGAACCGCTGCCTTAAAGTAAATCAGCACACGAACAGCATAGCAGTAAATGACCTCTCTCTGTGCCTCAGTTTCCTCATTCTGACAAATGGCAATGATAATGATATCTACCTTATGGGGTGTTGGGAGGATTAAATGAGTTAATACGCATAAAACATTTCAAATGGAGCTAGGCACACAGTAAGCACTCAGTAAATTTATTATTACATTTCTCTGAACTCATTCATCCCCATCAACCTACAGAATTTCTACCTAGATCTGCCTTTCCCTCAGGTATTCCCTCTTTGCTACTAAACTTCCTTGAAGACTAAATTTCATTGTATGTCTCTATTCAATCAACTCTACCTCAACTTTCCACTTAATCCTACCTTTTCATCACAGTTTCTTATTTAATTCCTCAAACACTTGGTAGCATGCTGTGTGTGTAAGGATGGTGATTAAGGATATATTTGACAAAATGTGACTCTTTCAGAAGCTCGTGATAGAGTTAGAGAAAAGAATGCATAACTGTGAATTCCTTGAAGGCCAGGGCCTCACCTTAAAATGTGATTTTAAAGCAGAGGTAGGGCTGTTCATTTGTCACAGATGGAAATGACTCACTACCTCAGTAGAACATGCATCAACCTCTTAATATTCCTAAGAGTATTGACTTTTAAAATAGGGGAGATTGAGCAGTGCAGGATTCTCTCAATACAAGGGAATTTTCTCATCAAATACTTTTCCATGCCTTAAAGTCCAACAAAAAGCAAAAATCCCATCAAATGACCTGTTTTAGTATAAGTTAACATTTTCTCTGAGCAGTAGCAGAATCAGTTATTGTCTAACTTGAATGTAAGAGCCATGCCTGGGACTCCACTTTGAGTGTTTTCGGTATCCGGGCAACGGGTCAGAGTCTTGTCAGTATCTGGGCCAATCTCTTGGGTTACTGTGCACCCTCCAGCAAGCTCAGAAAGCAACCCCAAAATTCCATGGGAAGGTCCCTCCCAGGATATGGTAGGATAATCCATCTAAGTCATCCCCTAATTAGTCTTACTTCAGAAAGGGTTAAAATTGGACCTAGAAGTGTTTAAGAGTATCAAAATAGCAGCATTAATGTTTTGCCTTAGGAATCTGAGCGTATTTGGTATTTCATATGTGGGAACATTTAGGATAATTGGACCTATTTGAGTTATAAATAGGTCAGTGTTGAAATTTCAGTTTAAAATGTTAATTGAGTAACAATAATTTAGACTCTTGATTTTAAGTAGAAATCTTACTGTTTTATACAGAATTGAAACATCTAAGAAAAATTAAGCTTCACCACACTGATAAGATTGTGACTTGTTCATTCTTTAAGAGATTGTTTGTATGCTCAGGATTTTTTTTAAGCCCGACAACTAAGGTACTTAAAAAGAGAATCAGATCCAGGACAGAGAAGCATTGAACAGACCATCCAACCTCAGAGGGAAGGCAGGGAAGGGTGGGGGTGGGAGGTGGGGGTAAGAGATCAACCAAAGGACTTGTATGCATGCACATAAGCATAACCAATGGACACAGACAGTAGGTGGGTGAGGGCATGTGCTGTGGGGGTGGGAGTGGCCAGGGAGAGGTCAATGGGGGGAAAAATGAGACATATGTAATACTTTCAACAATAAAGAATTTAAATTAAAAAAAGAGAATCAAATGTATTAAATTTGTACACACAGTTTAAAGCAGTTTAAAGTAGTTTAACTGAATGTGTAAGTGATGCAACATATCAATCTTCGAAAGGGATTTTTAAACTGTGCTAGATTTACACATTTTCATCTATTTACAAGGAGAATTTAAGATGAAAGACTTGAGTTTTAGATGTGTAGCTTGATTAGTGTCACAACTGGAGGCCAGGAGATGAGGCAAAACAGAGCCTGTGGTTCCCACCTGATGGTCCCTTTCAGTCCAGACGAGCCTGCCGCCAGCCAGTCTGCCTCCCTCGCTGCTTCCATTGCACCTGCTGCTGTCCCAGCTGACCTTTCTGCCTCGTCAGTTTTCCTAATATCAGTGGCCCCTGCAGCGGGGCTTTCCTGCATTCTCACAGTAAAAGACCCCTCCTCCCCTGCTCGGGGAAGAGAGAGGCAACAAGTAAAGGGGGCAGATAAGCCTCTGCCCCATGAAATTGGAGGGAAGTAAGCAATCCTATGAGTTTCATTGCTGCGGCAGCGGTTAATCTGCCAAGTGCCCTGGGCGGTGTGGTGTGTAGGGTTCCTCCTGGCCTGCCCCACGCTGTGTGGGATATTTGGGACCCCTCTCTCCCAACCTACAAAACAGGCTCTGAAATATATGCTGAGGCAGCCGTTCTCAAACATGTTGATCTCGGGACTCTTTAGCATTTTAAAAATTATTGAAAGCCCCAAACAGCTTTCATTATATCTGTCGGGTTCTATCTACTGTAATAAAAATTAAACCCAGGAAATCTTGAAAACGTACGAATTCCAAAGCACACATTCCATTCGTCACCAGAGCAAAGATGTCATCATATGTCATGGAGCTCTGGAAAATTCCACAGTACACTGGAAGGAAACCAGAACATGTCACCCCAAAATGTGCCTCTTTGGCATAAAAATTATTTTGAGCTGAAGGCAAGTAAGAAGCAGTGAGCCCAGAAAAAGCTCTCTCTTTTCTGCCGAAAGGCAGGTCCGACATCTCCTCTTACCACGGGCCGATTCCTCAGCCAGAGAGGAGGCTGGAGGGGCTGCAGACACACCATGTCCAGCCAGGCCCTACCTCCCAGCTGCTTCTTCACCATCCCCACTCCTCGCCTGGACCTCTTGGTCTCATCAGCTCTTCACAAGTGTATTGTTTCTTTGTCTAAAGGTGTAAAAGCTTCCTGTTCTAGGTACTTTCGGGGGCTTTCTTCTCTTGTGAAGGCGCCAGTGTACATGGAGAAATTCAGTATAATGTGTAAGCTTTTCTCCTGTTATTGTGTCTTTGTGAGTTTAATTTTTAGACACAGTCAGGGACCCTAACCCAGTGTTCGGCAAACTGCAGCTCGCGAGCCACATGCGGCTCTTTGAACCCTGGAGTGTGGCTCTTCCTAAGCCTTAGGAGTACCCTAATTAAGTTAATAACAATGTACCTACCTATATAGTTTAAGTTTAAAAAATTTGGCTCTCAAAAGAAATTTCAATCGTTGTACTGTTGATATTTGGCTCTGTTGACTAATGAGTTTGCCGACCACTGCCCTAACATAACAAGGCTGACGACAACTCCTTCCCATCCTATGCACTCTTAGAGGATAAACATGTAGAAAAACCTTACTGTCACTGGGACACTGTGTTGACCTCACACCTTGAGGACCACGGTGATAGCCTCCCATCATGAAGGCAACATTCAGTTTCATGAAGGAAACAGCCAAAAAGAAAGTTATTATTTTCACTTTTAACTGGAGATGCCACGCCACACTCTCTTGCTTTCTCTTTGGCCTCCAGAGCTGTGGGGACCACAGGCAGAGAGTGTCCGAGAAGCCCATTTCCACTTGCCAACAGCTGTCTCCACGGGCCTCAGGTGGTCCCTCCCACCTGCCCCGCTCCCGCCAGGCTGGGCCCACAGTCAACTCTGGGACACAGCCTGTCCTTGTGAGAACTGGGCAGGCCACGCAGAGTGTGTTCTGGAGTCAGGAAACCGGCTTCTAAAGGGCTGGCTCTCACTTAGACCCGGAGAACCCAGCGTACCTTCTGCCCAAGCAGGCTTTGTGGGCAAACTTCTTAAGAAGTGGTGAGAGCCTGGAGAGCTGCAGGAGAGGAGCGTGAGAGGGCCCGAGCTGGCAGCACCAGCAGATGCTAGATGAGGTCAGGAGAGGGGTGAGCCACCACCACCAACGGGCCATTGAGAGCCCCATCTCTGCTGGGAGCCCGAGCACAGGGCAGCCCCAGTCCTGTTCCCTGGGGGCCCAGGGCGCTAGGCCACAAAGGCTGGTAGGATGGTCCATGTCTCCTACACGTGCCATCATGCACTTTCAATACCACGTCTTTTCCCTCAAATGCAGCTTCACCAAGATGCTAGCACCCAGGGGTCTGGTTAGCACCCCCAGGCCACGTCCCCCTCCCCCACCTGCCTCTCTAGTAGAGCTGTGGCCACTACAGAATGAATGGCAGGCGCACTACAGCCGGGACACAAGAGTCCAGTCACACCTGAGCAGGCACTCTGGAGGGTGAGCGTGTCCAACCCAGGGTCTCTCTGCTTCAGAGTCCCTCAGAAGCCAGTCAAGACAGCCCACAGCAAGGCAGAGGCAGCCCAGAAATGACGAAGAACCCTCCCACATCCTCCCCTACCCCCCAAATCAGAGGGGCAGACACCTCCTCCCCACCCCCTTCCCTTTCTGCATTCATCTCCCACCTCCCAGGGCAGATCTGCAAAATGCTTTGTTCCCGGATCTCCTAACATTTTTGGAAAAACTAGGTTTCCTCCTCACATATTTTTTAAGTCCACATATAAAATTTCTATTGCAAGTTTAAGTAATTGGTAAATATGTAACTTCTGACACATTGACATAACATTATTAAATCACTAGATTAAATGTATTGAATATCCACTTTCATCTCTTCAACAAGCTCTTTAACATGAACCAGGTCTGTGACAGCCAGGCATTTCCCATCATTCATTCCTCCTCCTGGCACTCACATTCCCAGCCATGTTACCCACAGACTCTTAGCACGATGTACTTTTAAGCTTGGTGACCTTTTATTGATCACTATATCATAATCCTCAGCAGAAACATATGTATATAAGCTGAAATTTTACATATTACATTTTTTCTAGATTGAATATTTATGATTATTATTAGTTCAAAATTGAAAAAGTTAAAATTTCTCCTCATCATAAAACTCTATATGTTAATCAATATTCTAGATTTATTTATCATTACAATTTATATTACTATGTAATTGGGTAAAATAAAGTAATTATAAAATTTTAAAATAATTATTAGACATTAAAAAAGAAAACTAGTTTTTAAAAAAGATTAGTTTACGTATCATGGATGAATACTGCTTATTGTTAGAATAAGACAATATTTTGTGGAAATTACCAGTACTAAATGTACGGAAAAGTTGAAGCAAGCAGGAGACTGCTACCCACATTTAAGAAACAAATGTGGATTCATAATATTCAACAACCTTTTGTTGTAAGCTGAAGGAAACTTTCCCATGAGTCAGAGTCAACGTCTGAGACAGTACTCCATATAATTTACTTTAATTTGAAACTATAATCTTAATCTTTCACCTCCTCCTACTTGAAATCAATGCAGAGTATGTACTTGAGACAGAGACATCATCACTATTTCCAGTTGCCCCTCTACAGATGCCTGGAGGACTGACTTCCTTCAGGGAGGAGCACGCCTGGTGAGGCAGCTGCTGACAGGTGGTCCTTGCCTTTGAAGGTGCCATGGGGAGCACTGCGCAGGGAGATGGGGGATGAGGACCCGTGGGACACCCAGGCTGTACCTCGGAGGGATCAGTTTTAGGAATGAACACGTGTGGAAACTGGGTCTAGAAACCGATTCTTAAGAATCACCCACACCGCGTGCTCCTTGATGGACTGTGTGTGCCCCTAACTGTGGGTTGTCCTAGGGCAACCTCTGTCCATCCTCCGTCCCCTCACTACACCTACCCCAATATCCATTTCCTCAAGCAAAAGATCTAAAGCCCCCCACCCCCACCCCCACTTCAACAGGCCAGTGAGAACTGACTTCATCCAAGTTCCAATTGCTCATTTCTCCTTCTTCTTCTCGCCCCACCCTCAAGCTTCCAGGCACATACATTCTCCATCCAGGGACCTCGGATCTTGGTCACAGTAAGACGTGCGTGAGATCTGATGCGCTGAGACAGTCCAGACATACCATTTGCACTCTGGAGGCAGACACTTTCTAAAGCCCTTGCCCTGGTTGGTGGAGATGGTGAGCACACTCCTATCTACTCTCCAGCATCCTTTCTGCACCTTCCCCTCCACCCGGAGCCAACTCAGCAATTCAGGGTTTCTCTACACAGTAAGCTGCAAGTGCCCACGGTGCCGACCAGAAATGCCTTGAATAGAACCTCAGCCTGAGGGGCAGAGCTAACCTTGGCCTCTAGCTCAGAAGGCTCTCCACAGCCCAGTTTCTAGAGGGAAATAGGAAGGGGGCGGAGTTTCTCCAATGTGGTCATGACATAAGCGTAGAATGAGAAGGCACAGGGTGAGCAGCTCAGGTGTAAGAACTGAGGACCCAGCCTGGCCCGCATGACTCAGTAGCTGAGCAATGACCTATGAGCCAGGAGGTCACAGTGCGATGCCTGGTCAGGGCACATGCCTGGGTTGTGGGCTTGATCCCCAGTGTGGGGCGTGCAAGAGGCAGCCAGTCAATGATTCTCGCTCATCATTGATGTTTCCATCTCTCTCTCTCCCTCTCCTTTCCTCTCTGAAATTAATAACAAATAAAATAAGTAAATAAAAATAGTAAATAAAAAAGAACCGAGGACCTAGTTGGTGCTCACATCACCCCACCCCTCCCCACCCACTTGTTTCTGCCACTTCACAAGAACAGGATTTGGAAAGGGGACAGAAGCCAAGCTCTACTTTCCATGACAAAGGCGAAGAAGAGATCGGCCTTAGGCCATATCTCTAAGCAGCAAAATAAGACTGTCTTGGCAGCCTCACCATCTTTGCCAGACTCCACCCAGGCACCCCACACTGCTTCTTCCCCCACGCCAGCTCCCCGTGCAGGGATGTTTAGGCTGTGGGGCCTCCCTCCTGGCAGCCCGGGAGGAGGAACGCCCAAGCACCTGGATCCCCTGCGGTTTCTTTGACTCACAAATCCTGGGGTTCCTCCTTTTCAAGCCTTAGCCTGACAACTTGAGACGTGTCCAGAACGTTGTAGAGGTGGAGCACTGGATCTGAAAGAGTGATCTGTTGGGTACTTCTGTAGCTGGCAAAGAACTGATTCCTTTATCATGCTATTGAGTTGTGGTTTATAGGCTGCCTAATAAGGCCACTAGCCACATTACAGCATAATGTATTAAACAAAATGTTGATGACTTCTGTGGAGGAACAGGATATTTCTATGTACTGAGCATGATGTCAGTATTATTATCCACATTTTACACATGAGAAATACATAGTTGCTCCAAATTCACACAGCCCATACCCGAGAGAGGAATGGTAAACTTGGTCTCTTTACCTGATTCTAAGGCCACACTTGTCCTGGGCTTCACACTGTCTCTCAGCTCCTAGTCTAGGCCCTCCACAACCTGGCCCTCTCCTACCTCTCAGGCCTTCTTTTCCTTCTACCCCTTTTTACCAGATAAGAGCCAAATACATAACAGTCAACATGGCACACCGAGACACTATGGACCTGAACACATGTCACCTCCCATCCTGAGGGTGGCTGCTGTCCTACCTGGGCCCATACTGTCCTCTCGACCTTGACATTCATCCCTGCCCCATTCCCTGGCACTTGGCCACTCCTCCTAGATGATCCTATTGCTTCCCTCTATGACAGGACAGGGTTCTCCCCAACCAAACCCTCTCTCTTAGAACCCTGTTTCCTCCCAAGGAAGGATAGAAAAGCAGATAATGCAGCTGATGCTTGAAGCTAAGAAGATAGGCAGCATCTCCACTAACAGAATAACACACTGGGATAATGCGATTAGCCCACATTAGCAAGAGCAAGTGGCAGATTTGTTTATTTGGTCAGATGATTGTTGACTGACTAAATGATGCGCTCTGAAGCTCAACCAGGAAAGACGGTTTTGCATGCCTATGTCTTGGTATATGCAGGAACCAGAGTAGAAGGGGCAGGGGGAGGGCAGTGAAGGCAAAAGACAGAGAAGACCTGGGGAGAGACCCAGAGGGAGAGCAGGGCTGCTCCTGAGCCCCACCTGAGGTGGCCCCCCATGGGCTGAGAGGGAACCTAATGTCAACTCTACACTCTACAACTGGAGCAGACCTCACATGAGAAAAATTAACTTGGGTAAATTAAGCAAGGGAAAAATGATCGCTCTATTTAGATGTTACATGGAAATTAAAACCATGAGGCGCCATTTATCTACTAAATTATAGAGAAGAAAGAAAAATGATAAAACTCAATGGTCAGTCTCCAGGGAATAGGTGGG
Organism: Myotis lucifugus; assembly: GCF_000147115.1. Classification (NCBI taxonomy): domain Eukaryota; kingdom Metazoa; phylum Chordata; class Mammalia; order Chiroptera; family Vespertilionidae; genus Myotis; species Myotis lucifugus. Next base: position 3,396,240 of record NW_005871116.1, read on the forward strand.
TCAACAGCACCGCTATACATGGCGCAACTCTGCTAGCTCGCCTGCCTCAGTGTCTCTATACCACTTCCCAGTGTCCAACTCTGAGAGATTGGAAGATACATCATAACCAACGAACTCAAAAGTAAAAGTGCACGAAGACGATGACAGCGGTTATTTCCACGGCAGAAAACCAAAACCGCCTAAATCAGGGGGAACGGTAAATGATGACAGAGTCATCTGACGGAGAACCATCCAGCCATTTACAATAATATGTGACAAATACCATGGAGTAACTTGAAAACATGCTTGTAAAATAATTTTAAGTAAAACAATACTTTAGGAGGCTGAGTATACATTGGGACGGCAGCTGTCACATTCTGGCTTCCTGCCCAGTCCTGTGCTTTAGTGGGTTCAACGCATCCACACTGCCCCAGATCTGCCCACCGCAAATCCCTCTCCCAGATCTTCCCACCGCAAATCCCTCTCCCAGATCTGCCCACTGCAAATCCCTCTCCCAGATCTGCCCACAGCAAATCCCTCTCCCAGATCTGCCCGCCGCAAATCCCTCTCCCAGATCTTCCCGCCGCAAATCCCTCTCCCAGATCTGCCCACCGCAAATCCCTCTCCCAGATCTGCCCACTGCAAATTCTGGTCTCTCCCTTTGTCTCCACCCTTGCAGAAACAATCCCTACCTCCTCCTCCCCCCCTCCCCCCCCTCCTCCTCCTCCTCCTCCTCTTCCTCCTCTTCTAGCCTTACTGGCGCTTGAATTTGGGGTTTTGGGATTTCACAAGGTGGTTCCCAGTGGAACATCTCAGGTAGACAAAAGGGCTTCTAAAAATCTTAAGAATACTGTTCCTCAGCAGAAAGGCCAGTCACGGAAAGAATTATAAATGTGGTTTTGGAGCATGTAGTGGACTTAAGTGAAAATAATAGAACACCTAGAACATTTTAAAGAGAGTTGTACTGAAAATAAAACATAGCAACATCTGTAACAGGCAAAACCATGGAGACAGTAAAAAGGTCAGTAGTTGGCGGGTGGGGGAGGGGCAGGGAGCGATGAACCGATGAACCGGCAGGGCACGGAGGGTTTTTAATACTCTGCCTGATGCCACAATGATGGATCCAGTCATTACACATCCCCCCAAACCAGAGAACCTACAAATCCAATAAAGAATGTTAACATAAACTATGAACCTAGGTGATTATGAGAAACAGGTTCCGAAAGCTACTCGGGAGCCAACACAGCTTTTTCTTATGGAAAAGGAAGGCTGTCTCAGAAGGCAGAGCCAAGAGCCACGACGGAGGTGCCAAGAGCAATGGAGAACAATGGATGGGGCCCCGCCGGGCTGCATCCTGCTCACAGAAGAGGAGGACCGGGCCACATGTGCCTGGCAGGATTCCAGAGCTCTTCTTACCCATGCCCGCCATGTGCCTCCCTTCAGGTTCCTTTTTGAATGGAAGTATTTACTACCATTGTCCTATCTCTGTCTCCTATTGTTTGTTGAACATGTGCAGAGCATACAACTTGTCTCATTTACAGTTTCTGGGTCCAGAGGAGCCACAGCCAAGGAACTGCCTCACCCCCATTTGGAGTTAACAGAAATCACAGGATCTGGGCCTCTGAACCTGATGCTGTAGTTGAATGAGACTTGTGGGGGTCCTCGGAGGGAGGGAATATATTTTATATCTGAAAGGGGCATTGATAATTGGAACTGTGGGGAAGGCTGTCGCTTACTTTCATGGTCATAGCCACCAGTGATTCATATCTTTAATGAGCCACTTCCCATGTTGACTTTGGGGTTAGCCATGTGACTTACATTGGCCAGTAGACATCAGCAAATGTAATGCAAAGAGAGGCTTGAAGAGACATGTGCTCATTGGGGCTTGCCCTCTCTTGCTGCTCCTGTGGAGTCTTCCCACCACCATATGAAGGAGCTCAGTTTGGCCAACTGGAGGATGAGAGATCGCATGGAGAGAGGCCCCACGCTGTCCCAGCCATCCCAGCTGAGGTCTCAAAGATTTGAGTGAGTCCCGCTCCAGCCCAGCTGGTCCAGACTACAAGAGAATGGTGATTAATGGTGATAATCCAGTTATCCCAGAGAATCGTGTTCATTGCATCAAGTCATTGAGTTTTAAGGTGGCTTTTTAAACAGCTAATAAAAGAAGTCTTAAACGGGGATAAGTCCAGCTTATGAATGATGTGGGGAGGTGATACTGAGGTAGAGAAACCTCTGGGAAGAATGGACCCAGGTGTACAGTTTCCCAAGACAAATGAAAGCTGATTCACGGAGAGAAACCATACTATGCTCCATGGGGAGCCAGGATGAAGAAGAAAATTCCAGAAATCAAGTCCAATGGGAAAGTACAAGATGGAAACTGGAGCATGAGCAATACATTTTCGAGTCTGCAGGATTAAGAAGAGGCAAACTGGTTAGAGGAATGAATGGGTCAGGATAAGAGATTCAGAAATAAAGCTTTAAACAAGAGAAAGACACAGGCTCTCCTACAAAGCAACTAACAGGTAATTAGCATGATGTACAACAGAAATACTGAAACAGAATCTATGATGGTGTGACCCTGAAATCTGCATGCTAAACAAGCTCCCCAGAATTTTTTTTTAATCCTCACTCGAGGATATTTTTCTATTGATTCTTAAAGAAAGTGGAAGAAAGAGGTAAAGACAAAGAGAAATATCGATATGAGAGAAACACATCGATTGGTTGCCTCCTGCATGAGCCCCGACCAGGGCCCAGGCCGGGGAGGAGCCTGCAATGGAGGTATGTGCCCTTGACTCTACTCAAACCTGGGACCCTTCAGTCTGCAGGCTGATGCTCTAGCCACTGAGTCAAACCAGCTAGGACTCCAGGAATCCTTAAAACATAATTTCTTTTCAGTGAACCCCCTACTGGAAGGGCTAAACTTTGTTAAGTTGCCAAAGTTCCAGTTGCATCCTTTCCCCAGGATAAAGGGTGCTAGATCGCCTCAAACATAACCAAGGATAATCAGCATTCTCAAATCTCGGGGCACATTAGAATTATCTGGGAAACCTTAAAAAAGGATACGAATGCCTAGGCTCTACTGCACAGGAGTTCAATAGGAATCTCTGGAAGTGGCATCTGGCCATCAGTATTTTTAAAACTTTCCAGATGATTGGATGATGCAGTGGAGGAAGACTCTGGAAGAACTGATGTAATCCCTAAGCCAAGAGCCCATCAGGTTTCTGAGAAATGAGTAATAAATCTCTCTGAACTTCCTCATTTTCATGTATTTTGCGATTGATCACAACGGATATTAAACTAAAAGAGCAATGCTAGGAATTTGGTGAGTAATGGCTAGTTCTGAGTCAAAAATGAAATAGCACTTATTTTCATGATGTAATCAAAGTCAAGTGAACATTAACTCAGACCTTATGAATCAGTGAATGTGATTCTCCGAAGAGTCTGAAGTCAAATTATCTATGACAAGTTATTTTGCTTAATCTGTTAAACAAGATTTTTATTAAAATGTTCAAACTATTTAAAAAGATCTGGTTATAGAAGTGAGTAAAGCCAACCTGACATGTGAGACAACAAGGAGTAGTGGGGAGCTGTGACAAGTCAAATTTGCAGGGCTAGGTGGGAGGAACTTTTGCACCAGTCAATTGTAAAAAGAACTGAAGGTCAAAATATGAATGTCTGAGTCATAATAAAAATCATTTTCATATGGAGGTGAACATAAGAATAGTGTTACAACAGTTAAGGGGCCAGGGAAGGTTTTAAGAAAGGGATGACCACTGAGCCAAACTGGCTAGGGCTAAAAATAATTTTAACATATTTTGAACCTTTCCAATTGAAATGACTTACTTTGCAAATATGTTATAAATATAGTACAAGACCTTCTGTGTACTCTTTTACTTAAATTAACTAATTTCTTTTTAATCCTCACCCGAGGATATGTTTTTATTGATTTTAGAAAAAGAAGAGAGCAAAAGAGAGAGAGAGAAGAACATCAATGTGAGAGAGAAATACCAATCATTGCTTCCTGTATACACACAGACCAGGGAATGAACCTGCAACCTAGGTGTGTGCCCTGACCGGGAATCAAATCCACAATCTTTGTGGTGTACAGAACAACACTCAACCAACTTAGCCACCTGGCCAGGTTATGTGTACCCTTCACCCAGATTCTCCAAATGTTAACATCTACCAAAACCTCTGTAAAATAATCAAAATCTGGACATTTTTCTCATATAATGTTTTTATGTAATTTATAGATCTTATTCAAATATCATCTAATGTTCTTTTTCTGGTTCAAGACCTAATCCAGGATCACACTTTGCATTTGGTTGTTATGTCTCCTTAGTTTCCTTTCATCTGGAATTATTTGTTTTCGTCTTTCATGACCTTGATATTTTTGAAGACTATTGTTCAGTTAGTTTGTAGAATGGTCTTCAATTTGGATTTGCCTGATGTTTGCTCATGATTTAAATTCAGGTTATATATTTTTGGAACAAACACCACAAAGCGATGATGTATCTATCTGAGTACATCGTGACTAGAGACATATGATGATGACTTGGACCATTACAGTGATGAAAACTTTGATCAATAAATTAAGGTGGTGCCTGGCATGTTTCTTTATTATAATGCTGCTACTTTCCCCTTTGCAATTAAAAAGAAACTCTGAAGATGTAACTGGAGAGCTGCCCAAGTCAATGGGGACTGGCTCTCCCCTCTTTGGCCCTTGTCATGCTCGTGATAAAGAATTCAGATGGTGACAGAAAACAGTGTTAAAGCAAAGCAAAAAATTTATTAAGGATACATTTGGCATAAAGAACAAGCAGGCAACTCAGCTAGTCTGAGTGGCCCACCTGGTGGAGGTTCAAGGGTTTTATACTTTTCCCACCTACAGGTTTTAAGGTTCCCCTGACAGATAGACTAGATTTCAAAGTCCCCCTTTTACATTATTGTGGCCTTCTCCATATGAGAACATCTGGCAATTTTATCTTGGCAAGTCCCAAGACTGCTGGCTTCTTTGTTCAATGGGTGAGATAAACTCCTCTTTTTCCCCCTTCCTCTCCTCCTGCCCTAGCAGCTATTTATCTTGCCTAACAGAGAGATACTTTGAGATTATTAAATATCCTGTTTCTCATCATAACTTGTCCACAAATTTTAGCATTTATTGATGAATCTTATTACTGTGGTAGTTGCCAAATAGTCAAAATGGCTCCAACTGTTCCTGTCCTTACATCTTCATCCTCTGGTTCTGAGAGGAAGAGCAGAAAAAATAACTTTGATATCAGGATTGCATGCCAGAGCCCCAAGGTTTACCCTGATTGGACAGCTTACATTACATGACTACCCTAAACCAATGGTGAATGGGATATGTTTGGCCTAAACCAACCAGTGCCCACACTGTGGGTAATTGAAAACAGCATATCCTTAGAAAGAAAAAAGCATATTCTGGGTAGGCAACTAATAATAACCTATAACCAGGCCTTTTAAAATAAACTTGGTACCTGCCTTTTAAAAATAAGTGCATGTTACCTTTCTTTAAAAATAGTACAATCTCTACATGACATGATCTTATTTTTATGTCTCTCTTTGGATAATGTAAGGCTCCATGAGAATAGGGACCTTATTTGTCTTGTTCATTTCCCTTGTAATACAATGCCTGGCATTCAATAAATATTTGCTTAATGGATGAATGAACGCATTGTGTTTATCTTGCATCTCTGAGACCTTCCAGCATATTGTCCCAAACCTCTAGGGCATGAATACTTCATTTGAGATGCTTGGGCTTACAGCTTCACAGCTGGTAGGTGGATGTCCAAAACCTGAACTCAGACTTGCTGACTCCACACATTGTGCATTTCCGACTGTTCCAAGCTGCTCCAATGTGTTAAAATAAGCCCTCCGAGTTTTAGCACAGCTGTGTTCAGAACACATGTAGGAAACACATAAAATATGATGACAGCTAGTGTCCAAATAATAATTTGGAAGATTAACAGGAGCCTTAATCATGAATTGATATTTGCTTTTCTGATCTGGCGCCATCAACATACTCCAAGTTAAAATCATATCCTGCTTAACAATATATGGAAGAATGGGACTGATCTGTTGCTGGTTAGTTTCTCATCTTGCTATGGCAATAATATAAGGCACAATCTAATGTTGTTTATTGAATGTTGCCTTTATTGAAAATAAACCCTTTTTATCTGATACTGTTAGTAGAGAGGCCTGATCAACAGAAAAGAGAACTAGCATTAACTAATTGTCTACCATGAGGTAGGTACTTCACTCATTCATTCACTTGCATCTGTTCATTTGTATCCATTCACTGAATGCTTACCGAGTACCTTCCATGTGGCAGGCATCATGCCAGGGGCTAGGGACACAGCCTTTAGCACAGGTTAGGGCAACACTGTAGTGCATTGATTAAAGATAATGAACTCTCCGGTCAGAAAGATCTGGTTATTTTCATTTCGAGATGGTCCTTATCCTCAACTTGATTTACAATTAGTAGAGAAAACAGACATAAGTTTATACTTAATTCCCTCTCCCCCCCAAAATGCTCTGAGATAAGTGTTATTTCTCCCATTTTACAAGCGAGGAAATTGAGAATTTCAATAGTTTGTTTAAGCCCTCAATTGGTGAGTAAACAAGACAAAATTCAAAGATATCTGAGTCAGAAGCCCATGTTCTCTCCAATGATCTGGGTGAGAAATTGACAGACAGTGGTTCTAGCTCCTATTTTAGACTATTGGTTTTCAACCCTTGAGAGCTTTCATAAATGACCAAAATCCAGGACTCATGTTTGAATTCAATTAACTCAGACTCTCAGGGTCAGGTCTCCCCAGGAGAGTCTAATGGGTCTGTTCCTTCCATGTACAGCAGCAATTGTCAGAATGAAATCGGTGCTGTAAAAGCAGGGACATTCCAGAACTTTCCTCCACTGGGGCTCATGTCATCACTGTGCACTTTAGGGGAAAGGTCAATTCAGGTTGCATTCCCTTTGCCCAAAGCCACTGCCCTAGGGTTATGAGATGCGGTGGGCTATCTATATGGCATACCCAGGAGCTGCATGAGTGCTGGTGAACGAGGGTGGTAGGAATCCAGTCTCCCTCTTCGATATTGAGTTGACAGATAGCAGCATCCTTCATACACAGAGGAAGGAGCAGCCTGGGACATATCCCAAACAAATGCAGCTGTTCTTTGTTTCTGGAGAGGATGCCAATAACATTTTGTTCCTTGGGGTTCTCAGGAATGAAAATGTGTGCATAGCTATAAAAACAAGAAAACCCATAGGGATAATTATCATACTAACCGATATGTCATACTTACTTAAGTAAATTAAGTGATAATATATATTTAGGTCTATATCCTCTTACGGACTTTATATTGAGATATTCTACAAAGAGAGGAAGAATAGTTCATTGGCCACTGAATGCTCTCTGCCATTCTTCAGTCACTCAGAGTCAAGCAGCTCCCCAGACCAGGTTATTTCAGGAACTCATCTCAGAGTCTGGTCCAATGGAAACTTCTACTCTCTGATTTGTTCCTCCTAGCAATTCTGTGAAATACATGGTCAAGTAATACCATCCCCGTTCTACAGAGTTGGAAACTGAGGCTTAGAAAGGTAAAGCAACTTGTTCAGAGAGCAGAAAATACAGTCCATTTTCGGGCGTATATCTCATGAATTTCCCATGCGCAGTAGCCACAAGGGGCATGTGGCTCCTGCATTGGACCGTGCAGGTCTAGAATATCTCAAGGCAATTGTTAGACTGATGTACTTACTATATAAAATCAGTTTGATGATGCTTTTTCATTATTTGAGGTTTAATTTGCAAGAAGCTGGATTCTGATTTAACATGAAAGGTAGGGTTTTGATGGGTAAGACAGTAAAGTTTTTTATTGAGTTCTGCTATTGCCAGATACTGTGTTTGGCTCTGGGAACACAGGGGTGAGAAAACACGGAGCCCTGGAATCCTCTGAGTAGAGATGTTTAAGAAAAGAATAATGATCTATCTGAAATTCTGGGAATATAATTCTAATTGGGAGCTCTTGGGGATTCAGGGAGAGGCACTGCATGATGAAGATAATTTAGAATTAAAAATCAATGAGTTTTGTAGCTCCTATTGTGAGCTCTGCAACTCTTATGGGTTGTGGGTGATAAGATAAACATACAAGATAGAAGTTAAAGATCTATAAGACTGACATATAAAAGAGCTGCCTTGGTTTTGGTCCTCCCAATGTCCCCCATGATGACAAGGATTTGAACTTAAGCCATTTATTTTGGAGGAAACCTCATAAAGCTGGATAAAGGAGTGGGAAGTGAGACAGAGAAGGGCGGTGAGCCAACACAAGATGCATAAATGAACCGGGGAGTGCTATGGACAAGTGGCACTCCATCCCACGGAGGATGCTCCGAGAGATCGTGTGGAACACACCTCAGAATCCACTCACAGAGGCACAGGAGCTGGGGTATTTATCTGCCAACCCAACCTCTCATGCGTGAAGAGTGTCTTCTAGGGCATTACCTCCTGGCACTTCCAACCCTCATGCATTTGGGCTGAGCTCACTCCTGCTGCTAGGAAACACCCCCAGGAAAGGAAGGAAGGGACAGGAAGCTATGGGTGTGCACGGGAACCATCAAAGACAATTCTGGAGCAGGGATCCGACAGTGTCTGCAACGATGATTAACACCCCTCAGTGCTTACCATACCAGACAATGTTCTCAGCACTTTACACGTATTAACTCACACAGCTGTATGAGGTAGGTACCTATTACTATCCCCATTTTTAAAAGGAGAAAATTAAGGCACAGAGTGGTTATGTAATTTTCTCAAGGTCATTTAATTCAGAAGAAACCGAGCCAGACTCTGGGCTTGATGTCTTAATCACTGTGCTCTTAGTTACCAAATAACAGGGATTCTCTTAAAATCAAACCCGCCTTTCAAAGGAAGGCTCCCCAGTCATGCTTTACAAATACTATACCAGTGATGGCGAACCTTTTGAGCTCGGCGTGTCAGCATTTTGAAAAACCTTAACTTAACTCTGGTACCGTGTCACATATAGAAATTTTTTGATATTTGCAACCATAGTAAAACAAAGACTTATATTTTTGATATTTATTTTATATATTTAAATGCTATTTAACAAAGAAAAATCAACCAAAAAAATGAGTTCGCATGTCACCTCTGACACACGTGTCATAGGTTTGCCATCACTGTACTATACCTTATATTTCAACAGAAAACTTGCCTTTCAAGGTCTCAATTTTACATTCTGGCCTATCTACCCAGCTCTTAACATCCAAATGCCCGCAGAGTAAGTGGAAGAGAGCTCTTCAAATCCACAACTAGACTAGATCATGTTAACAAAGATAGTGGTTGGCCAAGGTATGTATAATAGAAATGGGAGAATATTTTTGTATGTCAAAGATCAAGACTCCAAAACTGTTCATAAAACCACAGTAGACAGAGACACCTTGCTCTGCAGTCCTTCCTCAGAGAACTGAAAGGTCAGCGGGCTGGACTCTCCAGAACAAATTCATTTCCTTGCCCACTGGTCTCCATCCTTTTCTGTTGGGTCTCTACTCCTCATACTTGGATGGCATCTCAGGCCGACCCCTTATCTTTTCTAATTAGTCAAGATTAAGAATATCTCGTTTTAAGGTACTAAAAAGACCAGTTTATTTAATCCAAAATTTTAATCTCTCATGTATTTCAAAGCTTCTCTCCTCCCTCAACACAGGCCTGACCTGGGCTCAAATACTTGCGTTAAGGAAGGGTGGAGGGTATTGATCAGTTCCTTATTCACCCTAAAATACCTCCCCCACCCCCAACTTACTCTGCTGCTTTGAACTCTTTCAGAACCAGGGCAAGGGGAGAGCGGAGAGGAATAGGGACAAACAGCCTCATCTGACCAGCACTGTAGCAATATGGTGGTGGTGGCTTCTATATGACAAACGCTGGCTTTTTCTTTCATCCAGCCCTTTAATGATTTTTTGGTGACCTCCTTGCTGGGGACATCTGCCTGAGGAAAATTATGTCTCCTGGCCGGCCATTCAGGATGCCCTCAGCTCCTACATACATAGCCGTTGACCCACCGGTCTCTTTCAGATGGGTTGTCTAGTCCCTGCGAGCAGACCCATGGGTGGGGTCGTTTCAAGGCAACCAGAGCCTGGCTTTCATCTGAGATGACCCCTTTGTCCCATGGATGGCAGGATGACACCCACCCTCGCCAGAGAAGGAAATGTTATTTGCTATCCCTTCTGCCCTCTCTCTTCACCTTATTACTGGGAACAATCCCATCAATCTTTTCCCTTTGGACTTTGGCTGACTCTGTGCCCTTCCATCTGTGTCGAACACCTATCAAACTTTCCCAAGAATTCTCTCTGAACCCATGGCAGCCTCGGATTTCTGCAGTTATGGAGGGTGAGTGGGCAAGGCTTAGTCTCATCTCCTGGCCAACACGCCGAAGCACCCTACCTTTTCCCACCTCCCATCACACTTTTCGTTTGAGTAGGAGGAGAGGAGGAAATGTTCTGGGTTCAGAAAAATCTTCTCTCACTAACCTCCTTTCGGTATTGTTATGGCCTTTTCTATTTGCAGGTGAAGGTGGGAGGTGCATGGTAAGTAGCAAAACTGGTTCCAACCTCTCATGGAACCAGTCAGCTTTGGAGCCTGAGCCAGGAGGACCATCTGATTTCCTCTGGCCACCTCTCTGGGCTGGCTTAACTGCAGTCACACTGACAGTAATCAAATTATGTCAAGACTAGAGGCCCGGTGCACAAAATTCATGCACAGGTAGGGTCCCTAGGCCTGGCTGGTGATCAGAGCTGATTAGCTGCCAGCCCAGGGCCTCCCTTCCCTGGCTGCCCGCTGCTGGCCTGGGCCTTCCTTCGTTCCATGCTGCCCCCTGGTGGTCAGCACATATCATAGCAAGCAATCAAACTCTGGGTCTCCCGGTCAAACTCTGGAGGGGACAATGCATAGTGGCCTTTTATATATATAGATGTCTTCCAACATTCAGGTTTCATATTCATAAGTTTAAGCTTTTGTTTGCTGTTTTTTTCTAACCATAGGACAATTCCTAAAATTATTTGAAAAGTGAGGGAAATACTTTTCTTTCTTTTAGGGTATATGGAAAAATCAGCCAGGTATAATCCAGAAAAGCCATCCAAGGACCCTTAGTTCCACGAGCATCCCAGTCATTTCACAGTAAAGAAGTCTTAACAAAAGTGTGCGGGGAACACAAGCTTTGGAAAGTAGCCCCCGCCTCCTGCAGTGCTCAGCCTCAGAAGAAACTTGAATAAGCCGAATCCCCACACGACATAATTGCCATTTCCATTCCTAGGGGGAGAGGGGCAGGGAAGTACCCAGAGAATATATTTTTAAATGCTTAGTGAAACTTCAAATTCAGAGAAATAAAAATCTCTCCCTCTCTGCTCTTATTATAAAATCTCCTCTATGTGAACAGGTTGATCTCTAAGCCTTTCTTTCCATCATGTTTTCTTCTTACGGAGAACGGCTATTTTGAAACTCAGGACCGAACACTGATCCTTGCAGGACTTTTTGCTGGAAGTGAACAATGGCTTCGGTTCCCGGGAGGAGCCATCCTGCTCAGCCATAGATTTTCCTGTCCACGTGCAGCCAAGACTTGTGCTTTGCTGGTAGAAGGTCTGACTGTCTGTCTTCATGGAAGATTTAGGCACAGCAACCCAGGCTCAGAGGGGCACCCTGCAGCTCCCAGAGTCCCTGTTAGACGGGCTTCTGCCTGGCCAGGGAGCAGCACTCTCCATGGGCCGGCACTGCCCCGACCCCCACCCCCCACTGACTCTCCTCCCTCCCAGAGCCAGAGCCCTTGGCCTGGGCCTGGAGGGTGGCAGGATGCCCAGGTGTGGAGGGACAAACCTTCCCCACCCCCATGCTCTCACATGACATCAGTGGGCACAAGAAGTGCTAAAGTACAGGAGGCTGCTTTAATAGCTGTGATTTAGTCTCTCTGCCATCAAATAAAATAAAAGCATGCCTTCATATTGTATGTTCCCTTAATAATATTGAACAGAATACTACGGAACAGCAGCTGTAGCTGTGGTGCCCAGCTCAGCACCTTCCTTCCAAGCGCTCTGCCATGTGCTAGCTCCCTGGGGCCTGAGGCCCACGAGGGAGAGGGCACCGGTATTCTGCCCCCTCTGTGAGGCCATGGAAATGGGCGGTCACTGGATGCGACCTGCCTGAGTCACAAAGCTAGTTACTTTCAGGGTCTGCACTGAAAGCCAGGCTTCCTCCCGCTCAGAGACCTTGAGGAGAAGAATGCTGCTTAGCAGTTAAAAAAAGTGGATATTTCCTGCTTATGGAAGTAAACTGTATTCGTCAGAAAATTGGAAAAATGCAGAAAGCACTAGGAAGAACAGAAAAATCACCCAGATTCCTAGGCACAGCGGATGCCCTGCCTGCTGCTGGCATTTGGATGTGCAATCTCACACGTGCCGTTTTAAATGGGCTCATACTTGTGCATACTATTTTTTAGTGAAGTTTCTTTTATTATCTTTATAATGACAAAGGTAATACATGCTGTTATAGAAAACCCAACAAGCATGGGCACCATAAGAACAGCAAAGTCATCCCGTAATCCCACCCCCTGAGAGGCCACCACTAGAAAGAAATGTCATTGAATATGACATTTAGAAAGCCCATAATGCTGCAGCGCGCTGCTAAGGCAAGGGGAAGATGTTGTAGGGAAAATTAAGGAAACAACATCCTGACATTATCCTTATTTAGAATCTAGCCTGATTTGTTTCGAATGAGTATCTCTTTATTTCTGCTTCCCTACTCATAAATATAAGCAAGAGTTTCCAATTAATTTCGCAAGAATATTTTCAGGATCAATAATATGGCATTGGCCCGGCCAGTGTTGCTCAGTGGTTAAACATCAACCTATGAACCAGGAGGTCACGGTTTGATTCCTGGTCAGGACACATGCCTAGGTTACAGGCTCGATCCCCAGTGTGGGGCGTGCAAGAGGCAGCCAATCAATGATTCACTCTCATCATTGATGTTTCTATCTCTCCCTCTCCCTCTCCCTTCCTCTCTGAAATCAATAAAAATATATTTTAAAAAATAATAACATTATGACATTGGTTGGGAATTTTGAATGCTCTGAAAGAAGTCAATAGTCTCCAGGCCATGAGCACGCTCATTTAGTTCGGGTTTCTCCTTGCCAGACCAGACCGCACGGAATCTGGGCTACATGACAATAGGAGAAGGTGGTTTGGCCAGAGATACGCACTCCAGCTCTATCTAGGCCAGAGCATGAAAGGAGCCGACAACGCGGAGAATGTGGAAGCGCACGTTCCTAAGTACAGTCAGACCCACCGCAGCCACATCCATGCGCAGGTGCTCCGGCCTCGGGAGGGAACAGCTCTCTATCCTAGGGCATTTGCCCTGACTTTTCTTTGGAATCTTTTTGCTTTCTGTTTTGTTTTCTGATGAATCTCTGAAGTGCCTTGGAAGTGGTAGCTGGCATGTGGAATGGCGCACCATCTGACTCACTATCTTAATGATATGGCTGTCCCTATGCAAACTGAGCAGACTCAACGGCCTAACCAGCCAGGCGGTGGCAGTGCGGAGTATGGGAGACGCGGAAGTGCTGATGCTACACAACACGAAGTCTCCCTTGTAACATAGAAGACAGGTGCATTTTTTATCACGGCTGCAAAGAGGCCCCTAGAATTAAGTAATCAGGGGTGTGCTACCCAGATGACATAAAACAAAACAAACCAAACAATGAGACATTAAGTGCACTGACAATGGGTGTCAACTCATGTTTATCTCATGTGACCCTCACACCATGTGCTTCCCAGGGCTGTCCCTTCTCCCACACCTCCTATGTGTACCTGGCAAATGGCACCACTGTTTCCCCAGTTGCCCCTGAGCCAAGTTCCTCCTCATCATTCTTGACTCTTCTCTCTTTCTCATTTCCCATGGCTAATGAATTACCAAGCCATGCGGATTCTACTTCCTAACCATGTCTCAAATCCTCTACTTTTCCCCCGCCCACTTCACCACAGTCCAAGCTGCTGTCCTCTCTCACCCGGCCCACTAATACCTCCTTCTGGGGTTCCCATTTCCACTCTCCCTGTCCCCCTACCAGAGCGATTCTCTAGAAACACAGATCTGCCGGTGTGACTCCTCCACTGGAAACATCCCAATGGCACACCCTAGTTCCTTTAATTAAAAATAATTTCCATGCAGAAAAATCACTCTTTGGAGTGTATGATTATGCAGATGTTGACAGACACACACAGCCATGTGACCACCACAGCACTCAAAATATAGAACCGTTTTGGTTTTTTGGTGATAAAGAAAACAGCTGTTATAAAAACTCGGAGCCTGTTGTGTGGAAGGAAGTTTCCTTTCACTTGGGTTAATACTTGGAGTCCCGTTTCTGGGTTGAGTGGTAGCTGCCAGGCTGCTTTCCCCAGTGGCTGTATCGTTTTGCAGCCCTGCATTATGGGATGCAGTCCGAGCTCCATCGGAGGCCCTCAGGGCCCTGCCCATCTGCCTCTGCCTGTCTCTCCGTCCACAGCTCTCTCCATCACCCACTCTTCCCACACGTTCTCACTCAGCCGTGCTCACCATCTTCCACTGCTGTGACAAGCTCTTGCTAATCTCCAGGACTTCCAACATGCTGGCGTCTGCCCCAAACACTTGTGCATTCCCCCTCTTTATCCGAACAACTTCTTCATCTGACCAACTTATTGGCTTAAACATCATCTTTGCCAGGACACTTTCCCTGAACCAAATTAGGTTCTCCCATGCTTTCCCCTCGTTCCGTCATTTAACGAACATTCGATGAATAACACCCAGGGTCTTGATTGTGTTCCAGTAATAGGGAGATAGCCCTGAATGAAAGAGTCAGAAGTCCGGGCTCCCATCAAGCTGACAGACAAGGGGCAGTAACAACAACAAAACAAATAGGTGCCAGAATGGCAAGTGCAAAACAATAATAAAGCAGAGCCCTGGGCAACAGAGAAGGATGGGAAGTGCTGTCTCAGATAGGACAGCTGGAGGACACCTCTGTGAGGAGGGGGTGGATGAGATCAATGAGCCGCTCCACAAATACCTGGGCAAGGACATGTCCAGGCTGAGAGAACAGCAAGGATGAGGATGTTAAGACAGGAGAGAGGACGGCATGGAGAGGCGTGGTGTGTTCAGGAAGTAGCTTGGAGGCCTGTGGTGAGAACACAGGGAGCTGGGAAGAGGTGAGGAAGAGGAAGCCACATAGCACCTCCACCCCATCAAGATGTCCGTCACACCACCCACTGTCCACCTGTCTTTCCCTCTTAACTGTGTGCTCTTCGAGGCCCAGGACTCTGTTCATTCTGTTCATGACTCGTTGCAAGCACTTAGCACTGCGCTTGCTGTGTGGTAGGTTCTTAGCAAATATCTGAACGAATGAATGGGTGGATGGAGCACCTCAATAACATGAAACGTCTTGACTGATGACTAATCCCTGAGAAGATGGCACGCACCCATATCACCAGGGGAGAAAAGGAGGCTCATGTTGCTTTAATGGCGTTGCCAGAGGGAGAGATGGGTAGTGTGGCTGGAACCGAGCTTCCTCGTGATCATAGCTCCCTCTCACTATATCTGCACTATCTGCCCGATCCAAGAAGTAACCGGCCCTAACATCCAAACACTTACCTGCACATCCTCATTCTCCATCCCCCCACTAACCTTGAATTTGAAAGAATATCTTTAGACCATCCTTTAGGGCAGTGATGGCGAACTTATGACATGCGTGTCAGAGGTGACACGTGAACTCATTTTTTTGGTTGATTTTTCTTTGTTGAATGGCATTTAAATATATAAAATAAATATCAAAAATATAAGTCTTTGTTTTACTATGGTTGCTAATATCAAAATATTTCTATATGTGACACAGCACCAGAGTTAAGTTAGGGTTTTTCAAAATGCTGACACGCCGAGCTCAAAAGGTTCGCCATTACTGCTTTAGGACAACAGTTGGAAGGGGTGGGGGAGGGGACTTAAGACCTACAATTTTTTTTTTTATTTGATGCACAGAATGACTTCAAAAAACAGGGAAATATAGTCTTAAAAAATTGAAATTTTGCTCGGCCGGTGTTGCTCAGTGGTTGAGCACTGACCAATGAACCAGGAGGTCACGGTTCAATTCACAGTCAGGGCACATGCCTGGTTGCGCCTTGCTCCCCAGTTGATCAATGATTCTCTCTCATCATTGATGTTCCTATGTCTCTCTCTCCCTCTCCCTTCCTCTCTGAAATAAAGAAAAATATTTTTTTAAAAAATGACATTTCTGGCTTATCTTAAAACAATCTGAAGATGTTGCAATGCTGGATCTGTAATCTCCATGGAAAAACTCTCTGAGCAGAATAGCGCCTGCCCTTTATGCAGGCCGTGCCCTTCCAATGTGACACAGCCCTCACTACTCTGGTGCCTTGTGCCTGCTCCACTTCACTGGTTTCGGTTACTAGCCTCGAGGGTGATAAAGTGTGGTTTCATGCCCCATAACAATGCAGTCAGGGCCCAGGGTTTAGGGGTTTGGAGACTGCGCAGTCCCCTGTGTATTCCATTTCTCTTTCTGGTACAGTTAGGTGGTTGGATTCAGAAGGGAGTGACTGTCTAGAGTAGCCTAAAATCCAGGAAGTCAGGAAGCAAAAGGGATGCCCCGAAAGGCTGCATGCAGCAGAGGAGGTTCTAAGAGGGAGGCAGGGTGGACAGCGGTGATGGCTGCCTTCCCCCACCCAGCTCAGGGCGCCAGAGCTCAGAGGCACAGCTTAGGTTCTCATCTGTGTACAAGCCTACATGGCTGCAGTGCCAGCTGGGCTGGCAGGGCTCTTGCCTCTCCCTTGGCTACTTAACTCGGCGCTCCAGCCACCATATATGATCTAGAATTCAGCTGTCGCCAACCTCTTGGACCTCCTGGCTGGTCTAGATGACTGTTTTATTGAAGACATTGATGCGTATCAGGCATTACTGATTCAATTAGAGTCTGGCTTGAGAGAGCTCTAGAAGAGAGCTTGAAGGCATTTTCCGTGGCATGTTATGTAACTGGGCTGGCAGGGCTCTTGCCTCTCCCTTGGCTACTTAACTCGGCGCTCCAGCCACCATATATGATCTAGAATTCAGCTGTCGCCAACCTCTTGGACCTCCTGGCTGGTCTAGATGACTGTTTTATTGAAGACATTGATGCGTATCAGGCATTACTGATTCAATTAGAGTCTGGCTTGAGAGAGCTCTAGAAGAGAGCTTGAAGGCATTTTCCGTGGCATGTTATGTAACCCAGGGTCTACCACAGATCCTGGCACAGTCTCTGAAGACTTGCTGAAGATGAACGAACCTTGGGGAAGTTACTTCTCCTCCTAATTCATTTATAAAGTGAGGGGTTTTCATGTAAGTAATCCTAAGGACTCAAAGAGCTCTGAAATTCTACAGGTCTATGGACTTCTAAGTAGTTACATGCAAAGTAGAGGTCAGCAATAAGTAGCAGGGCCTCATGCATTTCCTGGGCATAGTGGAACAGATTTTAACGATGGCGGGAAACGCATAGGGGAGGCTCGGATTTGCCACTGCTGAGCTGAAATCATGCCATTAGTCACAGCTGTGTTTCTCAGCACTGGCATCAGAGCGCATATATCAGGAGTTCGCATTTTGCATATCAGTGGAGTTTACTTGCCAACATGCATTCATTAAAATTTGCCTCCAGGACTCAAGAACCGTGTCT
The DNA here is from genome assembly GCF_000147115.1 of Myotis lucifugus. Lineage (NCBI taxonomy): Eukaryota > Metazoa > Chordata > Mammalia > Chiroptera > Vespertilionidae > Myotis > Myotis lucifugus. Next base: position 3,413,973 of record NW_005871116.1, read on the forward strand.
GAATGGGTGTGATATACAGGCGAGGCCAGCCTGCACAGACTGGCCGGGAGACTGGGGCTGCCTGGCTAGCGTGGTTTAACGCGCACCCGCAGGCCCCTGGCCTGATCATTTTCTCCTGTGAACCTGCTACGGTGCCTAAAACCTCCGCATTTAGTCACTCCCGTGAGTTAAGGCCTTGAAAGATGCTCTCCAGATGCTGCAATAAGCAGAGAAAGATTTTAAATAAAAACATTTGCTTTTGTTACCATGTTCTGAGCTTCATTTTCTCCAATAGTAACGACGATGCTTGCCATCTATTCCTGAGGAACCCTGTACCAAGCACTTTGCACGCTGCTGAGCGCGTGATCATTATGTCCACAAAACCTCCTACATGGCAGGTAGTCTTGGCAAGAGCAGAGAGCACACAACCCTAAGTGGCTGCAAACCCAGATCTGCAGATCCTAGACTTTCTCTCTTTTTAAAGGTACATCTTACAGACAGTGAAGTGCACGATCTTACATGTACAGCTCAACAAATATTTACATATGCATACCCTCATGCACGCAGATGGAGACTATTTCCAGCACCCCAGGGCCCCCTCCCAGGCGAGTTTCCAGCCTCCCTCCCCTAACAAAGGACCGTAACCCTAATCTTAGCTGTTTGGCTATTTCTCCAGGTAAAGCTCGAGGAGAAAGAAAATGGTCTAAGACAAAAACTAAGGGAGGGGGATGGGAGCTAGACAATAGGAGGGACCTGCCTCTGCAGAAACACCAGGGTTTGTCCCCAGGTGCCAGCAGCCCCTGAAACACACCCAGCTCCTGCCCTGGTGGCAGGACAACCATCAGCATCTCCAGAGCATGCAGACGCCAGCGTGCAGAGATCATGGCGGGAGCTCAGGTCCTGCATTTCAATCAGTCCTGTCTCCCCCAGTGCCGGGAATCCCAGTCTCTAACAAGAAAACGAATGCTGACAAATGAAAAGGAGATGTATTTGCTGGCATAGAATCAACGGAGTGGGAAAACAGGCCAGCTCCGGGCTCCCACGGCAAGTTTCAAACCCACTTTCTAGTTCTCTGTTTAGCTACCATGAACTCTTCCCAGCTCCAGCGTTGTGTTTTTACTTTGCTCCGTTTCAATCACGCTTCTCCTGCTGTCTGCCGGGTCCTTGGGGATGCTGGCGTGGACTGTGATAAGCGCCTCTGGCTCCTGGACAGCATTATTTCCCCTCTTCCAGAGAGCTCTTGTGCAAGCTGTCAAGTGTTGACTGGCAGCTTGTATTCGATTGTTCTTATCAGCTCTTCTTTAAACATGCAGCACTCTGTCTACAGATCTGAAGTCCTAAACTGTTGGCAGGCTTAGGAGACACACCTCAGGGAAACCCTGTGACTTAACCTGCCGGGCAACTGTAAAGATGACGAGATAGGTATGGAGGCTTCTGCTGGTGGAGAAAGAAGAGTAAACTTTTTCCAAGGGAAAGAAGGCTGAAGAAAGAGGGAGGAAGGGGAAAAGAAGCATAAAGAGTGGAAGAAGACAAGAAGAAGGGGGGAAAAAGAAAGAAATAGGAAAAAAGAACATGGCGGGAGAGAGGGAACAGTGAGACAACAAGGAGGGAAGAGGGAGGGAGAAAGGAAGAAAAATTTAGAGAAGTCAGGGAAGCAGTGAGCAGATGTAGTTCAGACTTTCAGAGGACAAGAGAGGAGTCTATAAGACAAGCAAAATTGACCCCTGAAGCTTAATTATTTATGAAAATTGTCCACAATAAATAATTAGCTAAATACTGCCAAACATCCACCTCAATAGGTGCCTAGAGAAAACTAGACACCTAACGTTGCAAGTATTAAATATTGTGGAAGACCCTGAGCTCACACCCTCCCATGAATAATACTGAATATACAGCTATACATAGAGCAATTCCTCCTGAAAAATGATGGAAGCTGGTTGAACAGCTTCTGCACAACACACAAGAGAGAAGAAGAGAGGTGGCGTAGAGAACGGGGAGGGGGGGGGGGGAGTGGCGGGGGGGGGGGTTGCAGGAACACTCGGAATCTTGGGATCTGCAGGAACTCTAAGATCAGAGGTTCCTGTAGGGGCTTTGTTTATGTTTCCTCTCCATCTGCTTACCATGAAGGGATCTCTGTCTACACGCTCTGGCTGACCTGGGAGGTGCCCTGGGCCACCCCAACCTGAGCCCACTCCAGCCCAGACACCAACATACCCTGGGCCACCCTGCACCAAGCCTACTCGACCCTGGCCAGCCAGTTGTGCAGGGTGCCCCAGGCACCACACTCACTCTCTCGGGCTCTAGCAGCCAGCAAAACCATTCCGTACATTCAGTCTACACAGACGTTGCTCATACACAAGGCCACTCCTTCAAGATTGAAGAGATAGCTGTTTTGTACAATTCATAGAAACAAACACAGGAAGTTGAACAAAATGAGAAGACAGAGGAATATGTTCCAAATAAAGAAACCAAACAAATGGACCCAGAAAAAAAAAAAGAAGAACCTGATGAAATGGAGATAAGTAATTAGCCTGATAAAGAATTCAAAGTAGCTGTCCTCAGAATGCTCACCAAACTTAGAATACAATAGGGAAAGTCGGTGAGAACTTCAACAAAGGGTTAGAAAATAAGAGAAGGAACCAATCATAGCTGAAGCACACAATAACTGAAATGAAAACCACACGAGAGTGAATCAACAGCAGGTTAGATAACACATAGGAGCAAACAGAACCGTCCAGGGCTGCCCACTCACTTCTCTGCAACCCAACTGGACAAGCTTCTCTTCCTGTCAGCAACTTCGCTAACACTGGACAGTCTGCGTTTTCAGAACATTCTACCTAAGGAAAGCATGCAATGCATCTTGAATAAAGCTCCATATGAACTGCTTGTTTAATGATCGCAGGTAAACCTTCCGTTGAAACTGAGCTGCCCAGAAAGGTGCCTCACTGCTCCTCCTCCAGGAGTCCTAGAGAGCCCACACTTTCCCTGTGTGTCTGTGATTACCATTAGGGAAGGCCTCAGAGACCTGCTAAATGGTAGGTCTGTTTGGCTAGGGGGCTATGTAACATGATGCTTTTTAGCATTTACTTATCATTGAATAGCATCCCTTGCTAGCCAAAAGATCCCTACACTTTAAAAAATTAAACCTTTACACATAAAGAAACTGATTTTAAAGCACATAAAAATAGTGGCTCAAATGTGTAATGATATTCTATTTGCATTTTTCTTAAATTTATAAACATAGATGTACTTATATCATTGCAGTTAGAATTCTGAATCTAGTCATCTAAGTTCAAATCTTAGAAAACCTATTTAAAGAAAGAAGGCATCTTAGTGAACTAGAAAAACTAGAAATTAGGTAACTTTAGTTTTAGTACTTTCTTATTCACTAAATTGATATTATTATGTCATATATTTATTTATTCATTAATTCCAGAAATGTTTTGTTGAACACTTAGTATGTGCCAGACTCTACTAACCTCTCAGATACAGAGAGGAAAAGTTCATTCTGAACCATCCTGTACTTCCTCCCAGAATGTCACTAAATTGTCCCTAATTATTTCAAAACTTATTTTGTTAATATCTGTCTCCCCACTTAGACTGTAAACTCTACAAGAGAAGCAACTGTGCTATTGTTCACCGTACTTTCTCCATCAGTTAGTCCAATACATGCCACATGGCATTTACTCAGCAAATATTCTTCAAATGAATGTGTTTATCATAAGCTAACATTTACATAGCGTTTACATCTATTAACTCATTTATTCTTCACAACAATCCTATGAGGTAGGTCTCGTTTTCCCCATTTTACAGTCAGGGAAACTGAGAAGTGAAGAACCTTACCATAAGTCACTTAGCACAACGGGAATTCAAATCCAGGCAGTCTAGTGTCAGAACCCATGTTCGTATCCACTATACTATCCTGACTATGAATGTATCCATAAATGAATTAAGGAATGAGTGGGTGAATTGAAGTAGTTCATAGGCTCTGGGTTTTAAGTTTATTAATTGCAATATGAGGCGGGGTTGGACAGTGCTCCAAACTTTTCCACCAAAGTTTAGCACAAGTTCTTTGTTTGTTTAAATATTTTTATTGATTTCACAGAGGAAGGGAGATGGGAATAGAAACATCAATGATGAGAAAGAATTACTGATTGGCTGCCTCCTGCACACCCCATACTGGGGATAGAGTTCGAAATCTGTTCATGTGCCCTGACCAGGAATCGAACCATGACCTCCTGGTTCATAGGTCGACGCTCAACCACTAAGCCACGCCAGCCAGGCTAGTACTAGTTCTTTTAATTAATCACTTCTCCAGATTATCATTAGGTGCTCTCCCTTTGTTATTTTAAATGTCCTGCCTAATGTACAGGAATGGCTGGGCCTTGTGGCCATATACTTTCTAGATTAACAAGCATGTCAAACTCAACAGCTAACACGGGGCTAATAAATGAGGCATGTGGCCCATGGGCCGCGAGTTTGACATGCTTGCTCTACGTCCTTGCACTGCTGTTCCTGCCACTTGAGTTGCATCATTCCCAAACATGTTGGTGGCTTTTGCACTTACTACAATTCTAGAATTTAATTAAATATCATTGAAATGCATAGAATCTAATTCCAAAAAGAAGTAGAGCTGTTGTTTCTATGAAAACTATACAATTTAGCTGGTACATATGCAAGAATGGATTCTTGTCTATATGTTTGAAATCTCTCAAAATAACTAGTAAATTCTGGAAAAATAAGTTTAAAACTTTGGAAATATTTAACAAATGCAAATCACTTGCATCTGGACATTGCTTCCTAACAATACATGAAAGAGACAATAGTCAAAGAATTGCCACACATCTTGAAGGACTTTCCACTCGGATGGCTTTGTTGGTGGCTTTAGATTCTCACATAGACCAGGCACTTAGTGATATTAGACAAGAAGAAACTCCAGTCAATGAACTCGCTCTCATAGAAATCTCCTTAGAGTGACATCAAAAGATAAGGGAATGAATATACATTTATATGTCTTACATGTAATGCATGTGTTTATATACATTATAAGATAAAACATCTCAGGCACGTACATATGTTCATCTCCTAGGATTCTCCTGCTTAATCAACATTGAAGTGGATGTACACAGGTTGCAGGAAACTTCTAAATCTTGTGTTTCATCCTAAAGTTTATATGAACTTTGCACCCCGTTCTGTGGTAGAGATTAATACTGTTCACTAAATATTTCTAGCTCTTCTGGCCACATGTAGGAGTGCACTTCCCTGAGCCTCTGTGAAGATAGGTGGGCCTACATGACATGCTTTGGCCAATGAAGTGTGTGTGGAAATGACATCTGCCACTTTCGGATCCAGCCCATCATTTACTCTAGCTGTCTTTCCCTCCACTAGACAAAAGGCAAAGTTCTACAGAGTCTGCCCCATGAATCTGGATCCTGAATGAGGACAGAGTGGAACACGGGCCTCAGCTGACCCTTGTGGGCATGTCGCATGAATGAAAAATAAATTTTGTTGTTTTAAATCACTGAGATTGGAAATTTTTGTTGCCACAGCATAATCTAATTTATTGTGACTAATATGTGTTTCATGATATATTTGTACTTGTTTAAATATGCAAATGTATTGCACTCCAAGTTTAGGATACATTTAGCACTCCAGAGAGACACACCACATTTATCTAGTGACTTGGTATTCTGTCTCCACTTCCTCCCATGGGAGAGGCACAAAACCAGATGGCTGTTGGATTCCTTCAAATGCTCATATTATGTCATCCTTTGTGCATGAGGAGGGAGCAGGCACCCATGAAGGTTGTGCCTCTGTCACTTGACTAAACCAAATACAATTAAATTAATTGGATTAGAGAGCTGTTATATCTGATTTTGGAGCAATTGATTAGATTTTCATGGAGTGAATCTGATTTGGTTGTTATTGTTTCAGTTATCTTAATGAGAGAATTGGATTGCACAGCGATCCCACTGATTGTTTTGGCAACTGGCCTGCCAACTGTTGGCCATTTCGCCAGCACCACAGTCTGACCCCAGGACAGGATGTGACATTCATTCACTTGCATGCTAAATTCAAGCATTTTTTCCTACGAGCTGCTATGTGTCAAGTACTGTCACATAATTAAAAGTATCAGCTGTAAATATTTAAAATGTACAATGTCCCCTGTATACATGCCACACCAAGAGCTCTAAATATTTTATGGTGCTATAAACTTTGATTGGGTCAAGCTTCGATTTGAAACTATGTGCAGACCTCTACTTCCCCGAAGGGCTTCATTCCAACATTCCTTAGGATCAAAAATTGATCGTTACTTGTTCTTAACAACAACTGATTCTGATTCCATCGATTCAAAATGAAACCACTTGTGCAATGGTGGGGGAAAGGACTCCAGGCTCCAGGAGGCCAGTCCCTTGTCTGTTCCATTCATTGCTGTGTGCACTCAAACAAGGCCTGGGCTGGCTGGAGATGCTTAAAGATAGTGGATGAATAAATGAATGAGCAATTAACTAATGACTGAGAAGCACCCATATTTCCTTCGTTCAGCTACTTCCCAGAAGTGAAGGAACTGTTCTTCTGAACATACGAAGCAATGTTGCTTCGTGGCTAAGTGCTTTGGGTTTGTAGTTAGTTGAGTTTGAATTTGATTTCTGATCTTGCCAGTGCAGCATACTGTATTTTCCAAAGATGGTCACAATAGTATCTCCCATTCCACACATTCTTTTGCAATATGAGCTTTCTATGCCCCATCATGAGGTAGTTGATTTCTCCACTGTATTGAATCTGGGTGAACTCAGAGACTGGTTTGAGCAATACAACTGATCAGCAGTGAGGATGTACCAGTTATAGACTTAGCCCTTAACTGACCTGGCAGTTTCTGCCTTCTGCCTCTGGGAAACCAGCCATCAGGTAAAAAACAGAAACCCTGGAAATAACAAGGTTTTAATTAGATTATTAGATTATAGAATGGATGATTAAAACATGGAAAAAGGGTACATTTTGAGAGAAAATAGGAGAGATTCATTATTGGACATGCTGCATTTGTTTTGCCTTTGGGGCACACAACTTTAGCAGGGAGTTGGTTATACAGCTTTGGAACTTAAAAAGAGAGAGATGTATTGAAGATATAGTTGTTTCCACTTTTAAAGGACTCTATCTCATTTCATTCAACCCTATAAGCAAAACAAGGCAAGTGTTCTCGCTCACGTCCCTCTTACAGATGAGAAAACCTCTATCCTACAGAACTTGACTTAAAGAGTCGATGTCACCAGAAACAGCAAAGCCAAAGTAGAAACTTGGTTTTCTCTCTGCTGGTCTTTTGGTGAATTGTGTAGGCTGTGATGAAGGAGGATGCAGCTTGATTTTCTAAAGTTGGGGCTCGCGCAGTTACTGAGCCTACAAAATTTACTGAAAATAAACCCAGAAACACTAGGGTAGACTGGACTCCAAGGTCAACAGAAGCTGTGACAGTAACAGCTAATTGGATATGCTGAGAAATTGATCAGGTGCAATTGCAGCTCTCGAGTTAATGGATCAGCACTGAATCTCACCAAATTAAATTAAAACTGCCTCCCCGTAAAATTAAAATTTTCCCTGCTGGTGCGAGGACAGCCTGCAGGCTCAGGGCGGTGGCGCGTTCCTTAGAGAATGGCCAACAGGACAAGCGTGCTTTCCCAGTCCGTGGGCTCGCTTCCCCCCCTCCCTCGAGACTGAATGATAATGCAGCACCGCTATGAAATACGCGCAATCATCTGTCACAGCTTTTCCTTCTGCCTCCACCAGAGATAGGAGTTCTGGCATCTTTATGTGTCATTAATTTTAGTTATGCTCTAAACATGGAGTAAGGAGGTCTCCCAGGCTACGGGTGACTGACAGTGTTTAGACAAGTCCAATTAAGTTTCTCGTGTTCGGAGAATCTTGGGAAGATAAATAAATCACTGAAACTTGCATGATGAACACAGCCATTTGGCAATGGGTGCTTCTCCCGGGACAGCGATGCGGGTCTATGTCAGGGGAAGGCTGGAGCCAGCTGAGCGAGCCGTGCCGGGACCAGCATCCCAGTCACGGATGACCTCGGCGCAGCATCAGGTCAGCTCTGTTCGCACGTCACCTCCTCCCTACCCCTAGGCGCCTGTGCCTGCATCTCTCTTGGTAAATTGTGGACCAAAGACACTTCCTTCCCTGTGGTGAGGAGGCCGTGCCCAAAGGCGATCGATAATTCTGTGACCAACACACCTGAACCCCGCTGTTCTATTCCCAGGGCCTCCCACCAGCCCTTGCTCTGCCCCTCAAGTCCTGACTTCCCAGGACGCCTTCCTACCCCAGGTGTGAGCAGCGTGCTAGCTCTTTCAGAATTCTCACCTGGAGCAGTAGACCGCCCTCCCCCAGCCCTCTTCCCGCTGCCTCCCTCCATCATGAGGGCATCTGTGAATGATGCTCACGAAGATCTCAGAAGCCATTAGGAAGGCCCAGGAAATGGATATGCAAAATAATTACTAACTGGCATTAAACACTCCTGTGAATGTTCCTGTTTGTTCACACCACGGTGGTTATCTGAAACATTTCAGTGCATATACATTAGCCATACATCCTGGGGCACTTGCGGGGGGAATGGCATAAGGTCTGCTCTTAAAATACTTCAGAGAAAAAGGGGAGGGGGCAATCCGTCAGGGTCCTGTCAGGAGACAGAAACCACACAAGTCATCGTAATGGAGGACTGGGCATGAAGAATTAGTAACCGGGTCACCAAGAGGCAGAGAGAACCTCGGGTGCCGGGGGCGTGGCAGCTGCAGGGAGCAGCGAAGGCCCCGGGGTTGGGCAGCAAAGGGAAGGGGTCACAATGTCAGGATCCAGAGGCTTGGGGTGGGCCCTCGGCGGGAACCAGAGCTCCCAGAAAGAGTGCTGGTCTCCGGCCTAGGGGGACCCCAGGGCCTCTGTAGTCCCCTGACAACTCCAGAGGCGCTCGGCTGCCTGGGGTCTCTGAGGAGGCTGGGGTGTGAGTTAGAAAACGTGCCAACTGGATGCTGCCATTGCCCTGGAAGGCTTGGCCGCAGCCAGGGTACTGCAGCATCACGGGGAGGTGCAACAGATAGGGGCCAACAGGAGAGGCAGGTCCCTCTCCCCCCACCTGCCTCAGTCTCCCCTGAGCACCGACACGGGCGAGTGCAACAGGGAGCCAGCTGGCAACGCAGAAGGGAGGTTTGTGGAGCCCAGGGCCCAGCCCCTCAAAGGGAACATGGAGGGGAGCTGAGATGACAGCTTAACAACAGGCATGAGGGGCTCACAAGCAGCAGGTCAACTGGTGAACCTGGGCAAGGCATGGGGCCGGTACACAATTCTCCCTACTCGTGTGTCACTGGAAAGTTTCTATAGCATGAAATTAAGGTTTTAAAAAAAGGAGTTGACAGGCTCACTTTTTAAGAAACTTTTGAAACCGTTGGTGTTATTAGTATAAACACATCAGCATATCAACATTATTTTAATGGAAAACATTTTTTAAAAGATATATCTACAATACTGCCATTCAAGGAAAATGTTTTTCTTTTGTAGACATCATTTTAAAGACTTGCCTTATTAAGAATCTCAAACCCGGGGTAACTGGCCCACTCCGTCCATTGGGAATTCCATTTTAATCCTCTCAACGCTTTCTCCACGGTTGTTTTTCTATTTAAACAGAGTCAGTGCTCAGCCTCCATCTGCATTTAAGGATATGACCTAGCTCACGGTCAGACTGACAAAACTGTGGTTTAATGTTTAAACTTTTAACTTTAACTTTTCTCTATGTATCTTTTCTTTCATCCTTTCCTCATTCCTACTCTCTTTGAACCCCCTCCAGGTAGCCAATGGACACAGCATCATCCACAGGGTTCAATGGAATCACCGAGAAAGGCTGTTACGGGGCACGGCCAGTTAGCCTAGAGCAGTGATGGCGAACCTTTTGAGCTCGGCGTGTCAGCATTTTGAAAAACCCTAACTTAACTCTGGTGCCGTGTCACATATAGAAATTTTTTGATATTTGCAACCATAGTAAAACAAAAATTTATATTCTTGATATTTATTTTGTATATTTAAATGCCATTTAACAAAGAAAAATCAACCAAAAAAATGAGTTCTCGTGTCACCTCTGACACGCGTGTCATAGGTTCGCCATCACTGGCCTAGATCGGGCATTTCCTTCCCCTTTCCGGACTACAGGTCGCCTCCCGGACCCCACGTGGAAATGGTCATGAACTGTCTCAGCTGCAAGAATATGAGTGATTCCATGTGAAGTCCCGCCCTGTCTTGTGCTTCAGGAAGGCTGCCCTTGCTGGAATGTGGAGAGTGGACGAAAGAGGAGCAAGGCTGGGGCCAAGGAGAAAAGTTAGACTTGGAATCAGTAATTCAGGCCAAAGCAGATGATAACCTGGGATGAAGAACGGCAGTGGACGGGAACGGGGTCTGAGGAATGCCGGGGAGGCGGAACCAACAGGACTTGAATGCAGATGGGAAGTGAAGCAGCAAGACAGAAAAGTCAGAAATGCCTCCACATTTCTCTTGCATGAGTGGTGAGTGGGTGATGCTCTCATTGGCCGAGAGAGAAAGTCCAGGAGACCCCTGGAGGGAGGAGATGTTGAGCTGCTTGAGGACTGGAGTGTGGGGATTCTGAGGGACACACGCAGAGGTGCACACTAGCAGGTAAGTATTCGGTCCTAGAGCCCAGGTTTTGAGGGATCTGGGATGAAGGTATAGGTAAAGAGTTCTTTTTTTCCCATAACTGTATTTATGTTTAATTCCACAAAGATACACACATGTATTTGTGTTGTAACCAACTCAAACTACACAGAAAGTGTCTCTTGAATACCCTCCCCCAGCCTGGTCCCTCCCTGAAGTAACTGCTGTTGTCACCTCACCGACGCTCTCCCAGCACTTTCCCTGCCTTTACAGACAGACCTGGATGTACCGAACTGCGTGCTCTTTGCTTGTTTGTTTACCTGAAAGGTGTGTGTCTGTCCAGGTCACATTCTCCAGGAAACAGACTCTGAGATGGAGATTTACATGCAGGAGATTTGGGGGGTCGGGGTGAATTGCTGGAACAACACCTGTGAGGAGCGAGGGCGCTGGGTCGGGCAGGAGGACAGGTTGAACTGTGATGGGCGTGCAGTGACGTCTCTGCCATGTGAATGGGGCACCCCAGTGTGAGGACAGCCTTCGGAGTTAACCCAAATGAGGCAAAGGGGCTGGGCATTGTACCCCCACATTATCCCCGTCACTGACTGAGGGCTGCCTCTGAGGAGGGGACTGAGGACGATTCCTGGAGAGGGACCCCCCCCCCGGACCCTTCAGCAGCGATGCTCCTGCTGGAGGCCCATCCCAGCATCCACGGTACAGGCTGTGCACACAGTTCTGGAACTTTACTTGTACACCTAAGACTACATCCTGGAGATCATTCCTCTTTAGTAGTGAGATTGATCCTATTCTTCTTATCATTTTTTTAAAAGTTTTAGTGGGTTTTTTATCTTTATCGTTGAAAGTATTACATAGGTCCTCTATTTCCCCCCATTAACCTCTTCCAGCTCACTCCCATCCACGCCTCCAGACTCCCCACCCCATTGTCTGTGTCCCCAGGTTATGCATATATGTCTACAAGTTCACTGGTTTGATCCTATTCTTTTTAACGGCTACATAGTATTCCACCTGAAGATGTACCACGGTCTCTATCATTCTTGTTAACGGGCACTCCGGTTGTTTCCAACTCTTTACTGTCAGAAGCAATCCTACAGGTCAAACTGACTTCCAGCTTCTGGAAACGATGGAAGGAGTCCCTCCCGGAGGAACCTGGACAGGACACAAAAGCAGCTCCCCTCAGTCCCTGGAGAGCGAACAGAGCACACAGACTCTTGTGGGGGTGATACTCAGAGGAGGGGCGCGCTACGATGAGAGTTCCCCATTTCTGTGGCTTTTCATCTGGCAATTGATGTGGTTCATTTGGCATGTTGGCACCTGGTGGTGAGGGCACCGGTGGAAAAACCCACAGTCTTTCTGGTCAGCAGAATCAGAAAAACAAAGCTGGGAAGCGGTTGTGAAAGTGAGTGGAGGAATCCTGGCAGGGAAGAGAAAGGAGACCGAGAAAGGATCCCTACACCTGCCTCCCCACGTCTCAGGCCGGCCCAGGAACCATGGGCGCAGCAGGCGGAATGAGGCAGCTCAGCTAAAGCAAATGATTTGAATCAAGACCAGACCTGCTGCCCAAAGAAACACACTTTGCAGTTCCAGCCTCGCGAAGAAAATCGCCTGCTGCGACGAAGGAAATAATACACATTCTAGAAAAGTAACAAAATACGGGATCTCCATAACTCCACATTCGTGGTTTACACGATGCATTCCAAAACGACTTGACATGTGAAGAATCAAGAAGATGGAGCACATTTTCAAAAGAAAAGAAACTGAAACACATCTGACCCTGAGATGAACCCAATGTTGAAATGAACTGATATTGTCACAGCAGCTATTTTGACTAAACTTGATGAAGTAAAGCAAAATATGTGCTCGGTGAATGAAAACATAGAAAAACTCAGCAGAGATATTCAAACAATAAGAAAAATGTGGAAACTCCAAATCTGAAAAATACAGTATCTGAAAATTTTAAATGACTGGATGAACTTAATAACTAAATGGATACGTTTTAAAAAGTAAGTAAACTAGAAAATAAGTAAAATAGATAAACAGGAAGAAAAAAAGAATGGAAAACTGAGCAAGAGACTTCTCAGATAATATCAAATGGTTCAACACACAGTTTCAGAAGAAAATAGAGAAGAAAAAATATTTGAAATAATAACAGCCAAAAGTTTCCCAAATTTGTTGAAAAGCAGAAATTTACAGATTCAAGATGCTTTCTCAACACCAATTAGACACTAACATTGAAATGCATCAAACTGCTGAGCCAAAGATAAAAAAACCTTCAAAACAGCAAAAGAAAAATGATGCATTATATATTAGGGAACAGAATGGAATTAAGAAGTGAATTCTTATCAGAATCCATGGAAGCTAGAAAAAAAGTGGGAAAATGTCTTTATAGTACTGGAAGGGGAAAAATGATTTAGCAAAAGTATCCTACAAAGATGAAGACAAAATAAAAACAATTCCAGATAAAAGAGACTTTGTTTCCAGCAGACCCAGACTATAAGAAATGCTAAGGGAAGCTTCTTAGGCTGAAGGGAAAAGATTCTGGATGGAAATTTGGATCTTCAGAAAAGAATGAACAGCATCAGAAATAGTACAAATAAATAAATGGGGAAATGAAAAAAAATTTTCTTTTTGTCCCTCTTACTTTTTAAAATAAATCTGTTTAAAGCAGAAAAGAATGACATTGTATTGTGAGATTTATAATGTAGGTATATAACACAAAGGACAGAGGGGTGGCTATAACTCTATGTATTTGCAAGGTTTCCATATTTTACACAGTTACCATGTTAACTGTGAAAAATTAAGAATATATGTTATAATCACCAGTCAACAATTAAGAAAAACGCAAAGCTAAAAAGGCAATACAAAAATTTAAACAGGATTTTAAATATTCAAATATTTTAAGGACAAGAAATGAAAAAAAGACAAAAAAAAACAGAAGAGAGGTGAAAAAATAAAATGGTAGGTGTACCTAACATATTAATAATTACATTAAATATTAATGGATTAAACAATTCAATAGACAGAGATTGTCAGAATGGATATTAGAAACTACCATCTATAAGAGACATATTTTAAATGTGAAGATACAAACTCAAAGTAAATGAATGGAAATATATACATACACCTACCCCTCGTCTCCCCCCCACCCCATCACCCCCCCCCCCACACACACACACACACACAATTCTAATAGAAAGCATAAGAATGCTGCAGTGGCCAAATGAATATCAGACGAAATAGATTTCAAGATGTGGGTTGAATTGTGTTCCTCGAAAAGATACCTGTGAATGTGACCTTTTTTGGAAATGGGGTCTTTGCTGATGCAATCAAGGAGGTCATTGAGGATTAGGATAGACCCAAATCCAGTGATGAGTGTCCTTATAAGAAGAGGGAAACTTGGACACAGAGACAGACAGGGAGAAGAAGGCTGTATGACGACATAGACGGAGATTGGATTGATACATCCACAAGCCAAGGAACACCAAGTACTGCAGGCAACCATCAGAACTGGAGAGGCAAAGAAGGACTCTCCTCTTCAGCCCACAGAGGGAGCATGCCCTGCCGACACCGTGATTTTGAACTTCCAGCCTCCAGAACTGAGAGAGAATACATTTATTTTGTTTTAAGTCACCAAGCTTGTGATACTTTATTTTTATAGCAATCCTAGGCAACTAACAGACAAAACCAAAGTATTATCACAGATAAAAAGGAATTTTTTTTCATTTTAATAAAAGGATCAACTCATGAGGAAGACATAGCAATCATAAATGTGCATGTAACTAAAAAGAGAGATGCAAAAGATATGAAGTAAAAACTGAATGAAAGGGAGAAATTGACAACTCCACAGTCTTAGAGATTTTATCAATCTTCTCTCAGAAATTAATAGAATAAGTAGACAAAAAAAAATCAGCAAAGACATAGATCTGTAAAAACACCACCAACCACATATAAAGGAAACCGCATATAAAGAAAAGAAATGCTATTAGCCTTGGAACATTCTTTTCTGCTCTTTCTGCAGTTTTCCTGATGTCCTCAATTATAGTCTCTGTTTTTCTTCTGATATGAACATGTTTACTCTATTTCTCAAATTTGTGGTTACAAATGTTTTTAATTTGCTTTTTAAAAATACCTTTCATCTTACATCATTTATGCAGTTGTTGTTTATTTGCTTTCTTCTTAATCAGTCATTTTAAACTTCCTTTTTCTTACCAACTATCTCTCCCACACATTGATCTTTTCTGTTTTGTTCATATTTCTTCTTGTAGAGTTCTGGTTTCTTTAGTATAATAGAATAATAATAGCAAACACTTCCAAATGCTCTAAATATATTCAGTCTTAAAATCACTTGCCACAACCCTATAAAGAAGTACTATGATTATTCCCATTTTATTGGTCAGGAGATTTAGGCATAGAGAAGTAACTTAACCCAGGTCACAGAGCCAGCAAACGGTGGAAGCATTTTTAACCAGGCAGTTGAGTCCTAGCTATGCTCTTGGGCTACGGAATCTGTCTCTCTAGATTGCCAAATTACATTTCTTGATTCCTTTTTAATAATAACTTCTCTTTTATTTCCTCTTTATCAGTGTCCTCATTTTCAAATATTTTGCTCATTCTATTAGTTATATTATTCTTCATCAAATTACTTTCATGATGATAACACCTTTATCATCATAAAATTTTTCTTTCCAAGCCTTCTGTAGTGGACTGAAAAATGCACCCCTCCCCCCCCCCAAAAAAAAGATATTCATGTCCTAATCTCTGGAACCTGTGAAAGTTATTTTATGTGACAAAATCTTGGCAAGTGTGATTAAGTTAAGGATCTTCAGATGGGAAGGATATCCTGCGTTACCTGGGTGGGCCCCAAGTGTAATCCCATGCATCCTAAGAGAGAAGCAGAGGCAGATTTGACACACACTGGGAGGAGGAAGTAATGCGAAGACAGAGCAGAGAAGGAGATTGAAGTGATGTAGCCGCAAGCCAAGGAATGTCGGCAGTGACCAGAAGCTGGGAAAAGCAGGGAACAGATTCAGAAGCACAGCACTGCTCACACCTAGATTTCTACCTAGTGAAACTGATTTCAGACTTCTAGCCTCCAGAACTGCGAGAGGATAAATTTCTTTTGTTTTAAGCCACCTGGTTTGTGGCAATTTGCAACCACAACAAACTAATACACCCCTTCTCTCAGCTACACTGTTAAAACCTTTTCCTTGTTGCCTTCTTCCATGAAGAGGGATAATTTTATTCTTTCACTTAAAAAATATTAGCTATAGACCCACTGTGTGCTAGGCTGTAGGGATAAACATGTAAAATAGACAGTGTCTATTCTGAAAGACCTTGGGTCAATGTTGGGCAGTGTTGGGCAGGGTATTTTCAAATAAAATACTTTAAAGTAAGTAGCACGAGATTGAGAAAGGCTACGAGGTCACACAGGAGGGGTATGAATTTGAGAGGACCAAGCCTGGCTTCTTCGAAGAGGTAACATCTCATCTGAGGCTTGCATGGGAAGTAAGGATGAACCAGGCAAAGAGTGGTGTTCCAGGCAGAAGGAACAGCATGTGCAAAGGCAGCGATTAGTTCACCCTCAGGTCCTTTGCATCTGAAAGCACCCTTATTTTCCTTCAATGAACTGCTAAGACCCACAACATGTATTTTCTTCTGTACCCTGTGCTTAGTAGTTCTCTGTTCATGTTTATTAATAACTAGAGGCCTGATGCACGAAATTCATGCAAGAGTAGACCTTCACAGCCCCGGCTGCCTCTGCCACCCTCGGAGTCCCAGCTTTGTCCAGAAGGTCGTCTGGAAGGTCATCCTGACAGTTGTTCCGCTGTTTGGCCATTCGGTCAATTTGCATATTATGCTTTTATTATTACAGATTTAAAGGATAAAACATACTTTTAACATGACCAGTTTCCTTGCTTTCTCTTCTGACAACATTCTTCAGTAGGAGACCCAGCAGCTGAGGGTTGGAGATGGGAGTCCTAGCTGCCATTTCCATGCTCACCTGCCCACGTCTATGATGTCTTTCCTCCACAGTCCATGAGTTTCTCGATAGAACACACAGGACAACAAACACGGACATGACCCCTAAACGTGACCTTCAGAAACTGACTTTTAATTTGCAATGTTCCCAAAGCCTCCGGAAGCCACTGTCTAATCTTTCTGCCTCTGTTTAAGAAGTCTTAGCCATCTCTAACAATGGCATGACCTCACCATCCGGCTAGATCGTTAACTCGCCATGAGCAGGAACTGACCCTTCATCTCGCTTGTATCTGCCCCTGCTCTCCGGCCAGAAACTGCACATAGAAGGTGAAGGGAAAATGTGTATGAACAGCTGTGTTTTCTTTCTTTCTTGCCTTTATTGTGTGTGTGTGTGTGTGTGTGTGTGTGTGTGTGATTGAAAGGTGAGAGTGACAGACAGACAGACACCCATATTTAGGTCCACGTTCTGTAGAGTTCTTACCTCATGAGATCCTTCACCCATGTCTACTGATATTTCTCCACTAACCTCATCAACACCATTATAATAATGTGATATATTAAAGAGCAAGAACGAAATTGCACACTGTGCCTTCTGTGAGCTTTGAGCCTGCCAAACAGCTTTGAAGGTCAGAGGAAGCATTTAATAATAATGACCTCAAGAATTCGCACACATTTTTAAATTTTCTTTCCCAACTGAAGGCCGCAGGGGGGAACCCAGAGGTTCAGGAAATGGTTGGCTGTGTAGAGAAAATGGTGTCACTTCAGAGCACAGCTGAATATATAGAGCGAACCCCCCTTTCCTCCTCAATTTCACAAACATTGGGTTGGCTGAGTTCTCCAGCGGCCCAGCCCTGCTCCAGAAGGTCTTTGTTTATCTTTGCAAGGACAATTAAGTGACAGGAATGTGTAATAGAGTGAAGGCGGCCAAAACAAACAGCTCTCGGTAAACACTGTGTAAAAGTGGCTATTGTTGCTGGTGTGTCTGCAAGAGTCAGAAACCACTTGCTAATAGTTTAATTCCATTTCTCTGCAGACTGGCCGATCCTGTTGCAGAAGAGGGACCCTGTGGTCTGCTGGGGAGAGAGGAGCCTGGCTGGCCCCACATTTCACAGCATAGCTGAGCCACTGACTCATGGGCTCCACGGCTTAACCTCCGGGGGCTTGTTGGAAAATTCGATAAGATGTGAGGCTGCACTGAAAATCATTTGTGGTGCAGCTGATTTGCTTGACTACAGGGTAGAGTCTTTGACTGCCGGCTGGGCTGACTGAGAATAGCCCTGAGGGCCGTGATTGGTCAAGGTAAGCCTCACACCATGCAGGGAGAGTCCAGGCTGGGAGGGTATCCTGGAAAGGACAGGAGAGGCCCTCTGCAGAATCAATGGGTGAGTCTTCCCAGTCTCATCCCCGTCCAGCCTCAGCCAGTAATCACATTTCCCCATAAAATGGACCGTGACTGGATCTTACCTATGTCCGGAGTCCCCAGCTCCCCAGCACACAGTGACTGCCCCCTGCTCCCTTGCTCCAGGATCTGAGACTGCGGGGATTTAGTGTGAGATCAGCGATGCTGAGACAGGGGTGAAGGCGAGGGGAATACAGAGCAAGCCCTTCCTGGGTCTGCAAAGGGGAGAGAGTGTAATAAAACACATGCACCTGAATGGGAAGATGACTGACTGAAATTCGGTGAGTTAAGTTAAAGGAGAAAACAATTCGAGGAAGGAATGCTTATCTCAAAGGAAACTGACATTTGGTTTTGCCATCAGGTTTCTGAAAGGCAGTAAGGGCCCCCCAGGGATGGTGGCCTCAGATCCGGGGCCTGGGACTGACAGCGTTTTCCTCCTGCAGGACTGGCCTTTGAAGGTGAGACTTCTGATAAAGCCTACAAAAGCCCCAAGGGAGTTTCCAAATTGCCTGGGAACCTGATAAACGGTGTGTGAAATGAGCTCCCAAGGCCAATAATAGCTGATTTGTGCTTAAAACACCTTTTAGCTAGGATAGCCCTGAACAGGTCAAAGGAGAATGGCTTTGGAGAAATAAGCCATTAGGAGGGGACCGGAAATAACCCGACAGCCATGGCTGTTTGCTGTCCTAACTGTTCACAAATTCCCAGACAGCATCTGAGTGGAGTACATTTTCCCCTTCTTCCTATCATGGATGAAACTGCCAAATTGGTAAGAGGGGTTGAAAAGTTGCTCTGAGTACCCACAGGAACTTGCCCTCTGCCTGGGGATTTGGACATCACTTTCAGAGCCTGCCTGGCTCAAAGTTCAAAGCCCTTGAGGTCTTCCATAGGAGGAGTACTTGGTTCCACCATCAACTCCCAAAGAACCAAGAGGAAAACATCACTATCATCTTGGGATGCTTGGGATGAATGAGAGAGGGGAGGACTGAGAATGAGAAGAAGATAAATCCAGAGGAAGCCAAAAGAATAAAGGCTTCATAGTAAGACTTTGAACCTAACTTCCCTGAGTAAAGAGATTTGGATAACAGAGGACTTCCCAAGAACCCTGCACTCACACGCTTACAACTACCCGTCATTCACCCATTCATTTTGTAAAGAGTCCTGATTGTCATCTGCTTGCGTAGCATTGCCGTAGGTATTGAACAGGATTCAGAGATGAGAAGCAACATGATCATCTGAGAAACATGACATTTGAGCACCTACCCAAAATACACATCATGAATGATAACATATACATGCCAAACTAGTAATTCAGTGTGATATGGGCATTTTTATTTAAAAAGAGAGATAGAGAGATCACTTATTTTATTTTTAATAAAATATGTGTTTTATTGATTTCAAAGAAGAGAGGGAGAGAAAGATAGAAACATCAATGATGGGAGAGAATCAATGATCGGCTGCCTCCTGCATGTCCTATGCTGGGGATCGAGCCCACAACCTAGGCATGTGCCCTTGACCAAAATCAAACCCAGGATCCTTCAGTCCACAGTATGGCACTCTATCCGCCAAGCCAAACCGGCTAGGGTGAGATCACTTATTTTAATTAGATTGAATTGGGATGAGAACAGGTGTATTCACAACAAAAAGAAGAGCATAAATAAGAGATCAGAAGTCTGATAATGCAAAATGTGTCTGTAGATAGTAGCTTCTATATACAGCAGCGTCCATTTAGGGGAATGTAGGATATGAGATTCATAAGAAGCCTTGAATGATAGACTTCACCCTATAGACAAAGAGCATATTTGAGGGTTTGAGTCATCCCTTCATTCATTCATTCAACAAGCATTGCTCGAGTATGTTATATGTACCAGGTCCTTTACCTGAGTGAAATGGACAGTGGGAAGCTCACAGGCAGAGAGGTTGGTGTCTCTGTTGAGAAGCTTGTATTCTAAAATATGGATGGTTGAAATGACAGCTAACTAGATGTGCGGAGGAAGGGCAGGCTCCAGGCGCTGTGCACACCAAACATTTCTATCACACTCAGAAGAGGCAAAGAACCCGACTCTTTGGTGTTTTAGGAGCAAGGAAACCTTTCCTAGAAGGTCCAGAGTGGACACCCCCTCACACTTCTTTGAACAGAACCGGGCCACATGGCCATTCCTAAGCCATTCCTGGGTCCCTGAGAAGGGAATGGAGTTGCCTGACTGGTTGGTTAGCCACATGGGTAGGTACTGGTGAGGAAATCTGCATGGCCACTGGTCTGAGCAGGAGTTACTGCCAGACTGCTAGTTAGGAAGTTTCAAAGGCCTAGACTTGTTTTGTGTATGGTGGTTAAATAGTTTTGAAAGTAGGATGTAAGAGATATTTTGAAGAGAGAACAGCCATTAATTGAATAGGGGGGAGGGGAGGGACAAGTGAGAGGAGGAAGAGGTTTCGAGGTTGAGTTTCTCCTCAGAATTGATCTATAGCAGCAACAGAAAGATGCGGAGCCACTTACTAGTTCCAGAAACTTGGGAACTGTTCCCAGACTTCAAGTTCAGTTGTGGTTAACAATGAACAAACAAACAAATCCCAAAGTAACCAGCAGAATGCAGGACTCAGAGCATTTTATTATGTGGCAAGACAGGGGTGAGCTCAGCTAAGAACAACACACACAACAAATTCTTCGAATGGCTTACGACCACTTCATCTCCCAGAAGGTTGAAGAAGTGATAAGGAGGACCATTGCTCTGCCCTGAATTTTGAGCAGCTGCAACAAACTAGTTAAGAAGAAAAGAACAAGGAGGCAGTGCATAGTAGCTTATACTTTAGGAAAGGGGGAGGGACAGCACCACCTCAGTCACATGTCGGCTTTCAACATTAGGGGGCTGGATCCTCAGAGTTCAGAGAAGACACAGAAGGTGAGAGGCTCCCTGGAAGGCATTCTGACTACAATCCCACCCAACACAGATGGCCCAGGACTGGGAGGGGTGGTCACAGGAAGTTAAGTGGCTCCCTGAGATGCTCTCTGATGACCCCAAATTGTAGAAGAATATGCATTAAAAGATGGAATGAATCATCATCACAAGGTGGATATAACCTTGGCTATGAAGGAAGATAGAATGGGCGATAAATCCTGGCACTGACTCTTGGTAGCTGTGTGGCCTTAGACAAGTTGCATAACTGATCTGTGCCTTCTTTCCCCATTTTTAAACTTTCTTCCCCTTCTCCTCATCTCCTCCCGTCTTTCTTTTTCTTTTCCCTGTGTCAGGGTATAGGACTGAAGCTCATTGGCCTGAGAGAATTGAAGATCCATCCAAGAGAGGAGCTGGCCTGATGCCTGGTAGGTGTAAATGAGACCAATCAGGTGGGCCTGGCTGAATTTATCTGAGGGAGCTGGGAGGACCTGGGGTGGGTGGGGGTGGGGGGATGGTAGAAACACTGCTCATTGTGTTTAAGGAAGTTTGGCCAAGGGAAGGGAACTGAATCCCAAATTTCAAAAAGTGCATCAATATGGATGCCCCCAAGTATGGAATTTGAGCCACCTTCTAGAATAGGTTATTAAAGGAGATTTGAGCAGGAGATTTAGAGAGCCAACACTAGACCTATACCATTGTCTCCTCTGACAGGGTTACTAGACCAAGAATCAATAGGGAATGTTGTAGACACAGTGGGTCTGGATGTCATGAGGCAGTTGACAAAGTTTCTTATGATATACTGTGGGAAAATAGAGACTGTGGTCGGCGGCAAAGAGATTCATGTGGCTTCCTGCCTAGCTGGACTACCAGAGGCAAAGGATGCTGAGGAATGGTCCACTCCAGCCTGGAGGGGACCTGAGGCTAGTGTCCAGGGAAACGGCACCCAGATCATCCTGCTCAATAAGGACGCGGCTGGCAGGAGACCTCAGCCTTATCTGACATCCTATCCTTAAGGGAAAATGTTTTATGTTGCATGTGTAAGTGAAAAATAACTTTAAAATTTGTAAATATTTTAATAAAATATTTCAATATAATATTATAAATCTTAATTATTAAAATGATATAATTTTAATAATAAAATATCCTTTTGTTATTCCCCCATCTTTGTCAAGAGAAATCCAATCATCTAAGTTCCTTGTGCTGAATTGATTGCAAAATGGTTTTAATTATTTACCTTTTCCTATATACATATCCTTGGCAAAGACCTTGCAGCATCTCCCATGAAGACCTGTCCCTTTACCTTGAATGAAATGGTCTGGAAACTTCCATGACTAATATAATGGGGCAGAAGTGATTGCATGCCATTCCAAACCCAGGTCTTCAGTGGATGTGTGTGTTTCTGCTTTCTTTCTGCCCCCAGTGTATAAACAAGGCCGGGGCTATCCTGATATATAATAAAAAACACATCGTCTGGCACCCAGCCAACAGCCAGGCACCTGCCAGCAAGTGAGTGAGGCCACCCAAGACCAGCCCAGTCTGCCCTGACCACTTACACCTGAGCAAGCCCCATCAATATCACATGGTCTCGGCCAGTCCTGCCAAACTTCCCAGCTGATTTGCTGACTCATGAGCATTAATAAAAGCATACTGTCTAAATCACTGGCTTTTGGGGTGGTTTGTTACGTGGCAACAACCAACTGTACTAGCCCATACAAACTTGTCGTCTTTCTCTGTCTTAACTACTCTGGCACTCGTGTTCTTTGCATCAGCCACGCTTTGAACAAATCATTGTGTCAATTTCACAGCTTTACCTGGTCTACCCACCTCACCCATCCTTCTTCACCTGGCTGATCCTACTCATCCTTGGACTCAACTCAGGCACCCCCTTTCCCAGGAAGCATTCCCAGAGCTCCTTTCTCCAAACCTCTCCCCCCTCTTGTTGAGTGCCTCTGCTATCCTGCTGATGGTCCTTATCTGGGCCTTTATCACAGCCCTGATCTTAGGTTACATTATCTATTTACTCAGGCTTCTACTCTTGCTGCACTCTGAATTTCTTGAAGGTAGAATCTTGTCCTTTATCTGTTACTCCAACAACTAGTACAAGTCCTCACAAGGTGTCAGTGCTCTCTAAATGTTTGTTAAGTGATATGAATTAAATGGAGCGTAAGAGACTGTAGCCTTAAAAAAAAATGATATGAATTAAATGGAGAGAAAGAGAATTTAGCCTCTAAAAGATAAGATACAAAGGGATGAACAAAGTTAACAAATACACCATTCGTTTGGGAACAGCTATAGGTTACTAATCAGATCTTCCTTGTCCAGAGGAACCAGCTGACACATTTTGGCTTTTTTATCCATCTACCCCCAGCAGGTCATGTGTTTCTGGAAGAAGGAGATAGCACCACCATGAAAACTGTTTTATCTGTAAAGGATGGCTGAAAAGACACGCTGAGCGTTCATGTGAATTTCAAGACAGAATGGTGGGTATTGCGGGCTGACTGCCTTCTGACATGCCCACAGGGGAACAGAGGGGAGCTGTTCTGCAGAAACATACAAAGCAAAATGCTGAGGAGCAACTACTATATGCCAGGCACTGTTCTAGGCATGGGTGAGCCTGCTGGAAACAAACCAGACAAAATCCCTGCTTTTATGAAACTCATATTTAGTAGGGTCCGGGAAACAAAGAGGATAGGCAGTGAGGAGTGTGTGTGTGTGTGTGTGTGTGAGAGAGAGAGAGAGAGAGAGAGAGAGAGAGAGAGAGAGAGAGAGAGAGAGAATGAATGGCTGTTTCCTGGCAAGCCCCTGAGAATGAGAACCAATGGCCTGTGGGTTCTGTGACGACCCCCCATGGTTCTCCAATAAAGTTCCTGCTTGCTTATGCCAGTTAAAGTTGGTTTCAGTTACTTGCAACCCCAGGGGTCTTCACTGAGACTCATATGAAATGCATTAGACTCCGTGTCCACTCCCTTCACCACCAGGTTGGGTCGGGGAGGAAGGGGACTTTGGGAGATCAGTAGGTCAGGTGCCAGTGGAAGAGAATGAGCACAGGTCCCTTGCCGCTGCCCTGCGCCAGGTCCCAGGTTCTGGGTCTCGGGGCGTCCAGTGTCCACACTAAGGAAGACCGCGAGAAGCTGCTTCCCCCGATACTCGGCGCGGCCGAGCAAAGGTTATGCGAGAGGCCGCGTTTTATGCTCTCTACCGCATCCAGGTATTATGCTTATTTCATATTTCTACACACTGGGCGATAAGCAAGGAAGCACATCTCTACTCAGGCTACAATAATAATTAAAATCATTCCAAAACAAGGAAAAACCCTCCTTCCCCCAGGGGCTCAGCGGGGAGAGGCGAGGCAAACAATACAGGACAGAAATATGGCCGTAGACGAGTTCAGGAAGTGTTAAATAGACCGTGGCGCAGCGTGGCCGGGCTTCCAGGGGCTTTTGGAGAGAGCAGAGGAAAAGCTATTTGGACGGCGATCAGGCTGGTGTGCGCGGCAGAGGGGCGCAGGTCCTAGGACAGCGTGTACCCCATCCTCCGAGGAGCCTCTGTTCTTCGGGGCTTAGCTTTGGAACCGTCAGCTTATTAAGTAAGAGGATAGAGAGAGATTCTTGACAATTTTTATAAAAGCACCTTGCCATTTCGCCAAATCTGCTTTTATTTTAATGACTCCTACAGGGAGATGCAGACCTTTCCACTTTCCACTTGCTGATTAATTTCCTGTTGACTCTGAAGGTAACTGAAAACCTTTGGATGAAGCAGAAATAGCCTTCATGCGAGTGATTCTTGCTCAGGGATTGGGTCACTTGGGGCCAGCCTGTAGGGGCCTCCTCTGAGCTCTGGGTGGGTGGGTGGTTTTGGTTCTTGTTGATTTACAATGTGTCCACCAATAATCCATTCAACAAAGAGTCCTTCTTCTCCCTCTTCCAGTGTCCTGGGAGGTTCCCCTGCATGTTCAACTCCGCAGCCCAGCGTTGGCTAAGTTATGAAAGCGGCTCTGCCTGGCGCATCCTCCCACCCAACCCCTTCCTGTGGCTTTTCCCATCATTGGGATACTTTCTCCATGTTGAGGTTCCTCAATTTCATGCATTTCACCAAGTTTTCATAGCCCGCTGAAAAGAAAACACTTTCTGTAAGTCATGTACACTTGGGTAGGAATTGAAGTCAGATGACTTCTGCTCCGGGCACCCATATACTGACCCTTGCATTTGAAGGACATGGAGGTTAAAGGGGAAAAGCAATGGCTGGTTGTTCCAAGACTCCACTCGACTCTGGCCTTTAGGCAAAAAGGCTGGGTTTTCGGGCTAGGCTCTTCACTTCTTAGTCTTCATTTTCCTAAAAAATGCTATTAACACCAGAAACTTCACTAAAGGTAATTTCTAAAGTTCATCCTGCTCTTAAAGCTGTGCATTCTGGTGTTAGAAGGGCGTATTTGAGGGGAACTGGAGCATCGCCGGTCACCAAGCCAATCACATTGTGTTCCAAATCCTTTTTATTATTATTATATTTTTATTGATTTCACAGAGGAAGGGAGAGGGAGAGAGAGACAGAAACATCAATGATGAGAGAGAATCATTGATCGGGTGTCTCCTGTACACCCCACACTGGGGATCAAGCCCACAACCCCGGCATGTACCCTGACCGGGAATGGAACAGTGACCTCCTGGTTCATAGGTCAATGCTCAACCACTGAGCCACACCGGCTGGGCTGCTCTACCTCCTTCACCTCAATGCCAGGAGATTTGAAGTAGCCTTCCAGCAACTGACATCCACGGTCTGCAGCTTTTCTCTCTGGGAACTTCCTGCCAGGACTTCAAGCCAGGAGAGCTCCATTCGTTATTCTGAGTGTCTACTCAGACCTAAAATACCTGCTAGCAGCTAGCCACTTCATAAGTCCTGTGCCCAGGGCACCTCCAGGACCATTACGCCAGCCTTTCTCGCTGCAGTGGGACAGGACAGCAAGATTCTGGAAGCCCACGGGACTCCATGCTCCTCAGGCCTGAGGACCCATTCAGGCCAGGGTGGAGATGTGTCTTCTAGGCCCTGCCCAGGTGAGGGAGCTACTCCACCTCACCTTTCTTCTGCTCCTCAGAATCTATGTAGATTAGGGGGTCTCCATCCCATGACTCTGTGTTTCACTGGGGAAACCACATTTTGTACCTTCTTTTCTCCCAACCTCTTGCATTACCTTGAATAACTCACATGTCAGCCCCCTGGCTGTTCCAGCCCCTCGGGCTCCAGGATCTTCCTGTCCTCCAATATGTCCAATTAGATTTCTTTCAGCCTAGTGTTCACCCAATGAATCCGAGGACTCCCAAGTTTCCACGGACAGTTCTCTGTGCTTCCCCTAAACCAGTGGTCGGCAAACTCATTAGTCAACAGAGCCAAATATCAACAGTAGAACAATTGAAATTTCTTTTGAGAGCCAAATTTTTTAAACTTAAACTATATAGGTAGGTACATTGTTATTAACTTAATTAGGATACTCCTAAGCTGGCCTTTGCTAAAAACATCCTCAATCTGATTGAGGTACGTTCGCTGAGGTCGACCCCTTCCAACTCTCCCATCCACACTCGTCTTGTATACTTGTTTCGTCTATCTCCTTTCCGAAAACCAACTTCTGCGCATGGGTCATGAAGTTTCAATCGCACTGTACGTGCGTACCGGCACGTGGTATTTTGTGGAAGAGCCACACTCAAGGGGCCAAAGAGCCGCATGTGGCTCGCGAGCCGCGGTTTGCCGACCACTGCCCTAAACTATTCCTCTCTACTCTTTGTACTATCTCCGGTGACCATCCTCCGTCTTCCTCACTGTTTTCCTCCATCATTTGACACCAACCCCATTCCTTCATTCCCTCAAAGCACCACTAAAAGACTGTGAGTGTAATTATATGGACAGTTTTGTGCGAATGAAAGGTGTTACCACACAGAATAGCAGGCATTGACTTAAACTTGAACATCAGACTTCACCATCCTCCAACCCAGCAGCCATGGAAAATTCCAGTTACGTAGATTTACTTTTTACTTTTGGGGCCACATCCATCCACTCAAGAGACTTTTTCATTTTTCCCTCTCACTGTTACACTCTGCTCCCCCAAAATTCCTGCTAATTTGCTGCATGCAGGGAAAGTCTCTTTTCAATATCCTAGGCCAGTGATCGAACCTATGATACGCGTGTCAGAGGTGACACGCGAACTCATTTTTTGGGTTGATTTTTCTTTGTTAAATGGCATTTAAATATATAAAATAAATACCAAAAATATGTCTTTGTTTTATTATGGTTGCAAATATCAAAAAATTTCAATATGTGACACGGCACCAGAGTTAAGTTAGGGTTTTTCAAAATGCTGACACGCCGAGCTCAAAAGGTTCGCCATCACTGTCCTAGGCTCAGCTAACCTCTGGGGACTAACACAGCCCTGTACTTATTCACTTGGCTAAACAGAGGGCCCAGGGGACAGAGAGTGGTTAACATGATATTTCTTTTCAGCCGCATCACTACTTGAGCAGAGCACCCTCCTAGGTCACAATTTCTGTGTGTCCCCTGTCCCTGTTCTGCTGTGCCCATTCTGGTCTGAGGTCAATTTCTTGATTTAAAAATCCACCTGTGACCGAGTGTGCCAAACCACCCACCTGGTGCAGGTGGGAGCAGCAGAACGTCAGAGCTGGGAGGGACCCACAGCAGTCCCCTCCTCCACTTAGGGGTGAATAAGATCAAGAGCAGGCTGGGATCAGCTGGGCAGGGTAGAGGGTTCACGGTAGGCTCCCAGCTTCCTGGGTTCACGTCACAGTCGTGTGGCTTTGGGTGGGTTACTAACTTCTCCGCTGGCTGAGAAGATAAATGAATGAATGCATGCCAAGTAGTTGGTATTGTGTCTGGACATAGTCCCTCCTCAATCTCATTATGAC
This sequence comes from Myotis lucifugus, assembly GCF_000147115.1. NCBI lineage: Eukaryota > Metazoa > Chordata > Mammalia > Chiroptera > Vespertilionidae > Myotis > Myotis lucifugus. Next base: position 3,441,797 of record NW_005871116.1, read on the forward strand.
GCAGGGTCCCACAGCCAGTTAGGATAAGCTGGATCCAGAAACCAAGCTTCTCAGCTTCCAGGCCCCTGTGCCTCTTACTTTGCCAGGCAATGAAGGGTGACAAACAGCTGAGTCCACAGTCCTTGCCATCTCGCTGGGAAAAGCAATCAGGTGCTACGTGAAGAACAGGGGGCAGGACAAGGCCGTGATTCTCATCTTGGCTGCACATTAGCATCATCTAGGGGATTTTTCAAAATCCTGATGCTCAAACCAATGAAGTCAGAATCTCTAGGAGTGGAGCCGAAGCATCGATCTATTTTAAACCTCCCCGGCAATTTGAATATGCAGCCAAGGAAAAGAATCATTGGCTGGAGTAACCATGACACCTTGATAGGCCACCTCAGTTCAAAGAGGTGATGCGATTTGCTTTTGATCACAACTTCAGAAAGCCTGAACTTGACCAAATCATATGACTTCTCTTCCAATCATTTTTTTTAAGCTCTCATTGATTAGGCTTTTTTATGTTCCAGACTGGACACTTGGTCCACTGACCCAACATAATAACCCTATGAGGCTAGTCCTTTAATTAGCTCCACTTTACAGAGGTGGAAACTAAGGCCTGGAGAGATGAAGTCAATTGGTCAACGTGACACAGATAATGAACAATGGATGTGAGACTCGGACACATGCCTTCTGACCCAGAGCCCATGGAACTAGACTGTGAGTCCATCTCACTGCCTGACTCCCGAAGCGTCCTTTCTCCAAAATGCTTATCACCTGCCACCCACCCTCTGCGGGCAGAGCTCTCCCCAACCACCACCAGCACCACCTCTACCACCTCTACCACCTCCTTGACAAACGGCATCCCCTCCCAAAGCTACACGACTTGATGGAATCCTTGGCTGAAGAACTGTTCCAGACTTGTTAACATCAAGAATTATGAGAGTTTGGTATCAAAAATCCTAAAGGAAGACTA
>NW_005871116.1:3443926-3447302 GCF_000147115.1 Myotis lucifugus
TGAAAGAACTTGGAGATTTCTGAAGACAGCTGAGAGCTGGGCAGGCTCGTCCTGACTGCAAACCCCCTGCTGCTGGGACTGAGACCTGGTCCCTGGTCAGACAGGGAACAAACTGTGCAGCTGCACTTTCAACAAGTCTGGGCCCCGTGGTACAGGGTAAACATGACTCAGGTTTTCTTGGCTTCTTCTTTCCTTTCAGTAAACCTGTCATTTTCATAAAAACAATATCACATGCAAATGGGACTTTCCAGTGTTTTCCAACAGATCGGCAGCTGGTCCTCAGATTCTCACCAAAACCTGACTTTTCTTCTCCCTGTAGCCATGGCGGGCCATCAGTACCCTGCCAGGCACAGAGCGGAGAGGGGGTTCTTCTCGTGTTTCCTGGGTCCTTGGGAACAGCTCAAATTGCCCCAAGCTTTAGGGATTTGCCCCAACCAGACATGTTATCTGATATGATAGTCATCTCTCTTCATCCTAATACCCCCAAATGTGCAATCACACATGAAAAGATGCTCAATGTCTTATTGGAGAAACACAAATTAAAATCACAACGAGGTATCTCCTCACATCTGTCAGAATGTAGATTATCAATAAATCAACAAACAACAGGTGCTGGCGAGGATGTGGAGAAAAAGGAACCCTCGTGCACTAGTGGTGGGAATGCAGGCTGGTGCAGCCACTGTGGAGAACAGTATGGGGTTTCCTCACAACATTAACAAGGAAACTGCCTTGGGACCCAGCAATTCCACTTCTGGGAATAGATCCGAAGAAACCCGAAACACCAATGCGAAAGGATGTATGCACCCCTATGTTCATTGCAGCATTATTTACAATAGCCGAGATCTGGCACACGCCCGTCAGTAGATGAGTGGATAAAAAAGCAGTGGTACGTTTACCCCATGGAATACCATGCAGCTGTAAAAAAAAGAAGAATCTCTTCCCCTCGCGACAGCAGTGGAGGAACCTGGAGAGCACTATGCTAAGTGAAATAAGCCAGTCAGAGAAAGGCAAATATCACATGATCTCATTTATACATGGGATCTAATGAACAAAATAAACTAGCAGACAAAGTAGAAATAGACTCCTAGATACAGAAAACAGACTGACAGCTGTCAGAGGGGAGGCAGGTTGGGAGGCAAGGGGAAAAGGGAAGGGATTAGCAAAAGAAGAAAATCCCTCATAGACACATACCTTCTTGAGACAAGTACAGCTACGCCGCTGGTGCTGCAACCCAGCAGAGGCCCTCACAGGCCTCCCTCCAGGGCAATGAATAATACATGAGCATTTTCAGGAATTGCTGGAAGTATGACACCCACCCTACTCTTTCCAGATTTCCTGGAAGAATCCTGATTTCTTTCTGACAAATAAGTCCATTAAGCAGGTAATGAAATTTGCTTTGATTCTGAGACTTTTGTAAAGGTTTCTCGTCCATCAGACCATTCGGCAGGAAAGCTCCCCCTGTGCTGGGCCGTGTGTCGTGATGGTCGGCTTGGAAACCTGGGGCTGCAGCCCACATACAGAGTGACCTGGGCGAGGGGAGAGCAGCCTGAGCAGGCGGGTGCAGGCAGGGCTCCAGCTCCTCCCACCCCTCACCTGGCCCCCGCACCCCAGGTCACGGAGGGTGAACATCGACACTCGCCCGGGAGCTCACGGTAACGGGAGCGTCCTGCTTTCTTCCCACAAAGCAAATTTCATGCTGCCTTTTGGAGAAGATCAATCTGACTCGTTTTTCTTTCTTTCTTTCTTTCTTTCTTTTTTTAAAATATATTTTTATTGACTTCAGAAAGGAAGAGAGAGGGAGAGAGAGAAACATCAATGATGAGGGAGAATCACTGATCAGTTGCCTCCTGCAAGCCCCCTACTGGGGATCGAGCCCGCAACCCTGGCATGTGCCTTTGACCTGAATCGAACCTGGGACCCTTCAGTCTGCAGGCTGATGCTCTACCCACTGAGCCAAACCGGCTAGGGCAATCTGACTCATTTTTCCTTCTGAGGGTCACATGACAACCTGCCATAGGCCCCAAATTCAACAGAGTCACCAGGGCTGCGTTGCCAGATGTGCTCACTCAGTCACACTGAAGGCCCAGAAGGCCTATGGGACTAAACCCACAAATGCAACCCAACAGCAGGGGCCCCCACCAGATCAGCAGGGGAGGGGTCTCCCTGCTGCTCCCTCACCGTTTCCTCTGAGCCCCTCTGGCCTCTTCCTCTCATCCTTTTCTCCCTCCCTCTCCCACCCCTCATGGGCAGTCTGGTCAAGTATGGGAGCAGGATTACACTCGCCCTGAGGCCCTGGCGGGAGTAAGGATCTCACCAACAATGCCGGCCCGGCCAGAGCGTGCTGCGTCCCCACCCTTCCTTCCTGTCACCTTCCGATTTATTTCCTGCAAGCTGCGACCCTTCCTTGGAACATTAATTAGCCGTGATGCGTTTTTTATTAGAATTCTAGGAAAGTGATAGCCGTATGACTCACCCTTCACAGCTTAAAACAGTCTTCACTATTTTTTTATAAATATTTTTTTATTAATTTCAGAGAGGAAGGGAGAGGGAGAGATAGAAACATCAATGATGAGAGAGAATCATCGACCGGCTGCCTCCTGCACGCCCCCTACTGGGGATCGAGCCCCCAACCTGGGCATGTGCCCTTGACCGGAATCAAACCTGGGACCTTTCAGTCCACAGGCCGACGCTCTATCCACTGAGCCAAACTGGCGAGGCCAGTTTCCACTATATTTGGTGGAGGCAGATGAGTGTTTGGCTAGATGCTTACTGTATGGATTTACGACCATCTGTAAGCATTTTGGGGGTGGGGGGGACCAGCACCACTGGTTCCTAATGAGGCTTCGCCATATCACTGAAACCCCGAGTGAAAACAGATGGGCTGAAATATCTTCGCATGATCTCATAAATGGCTTTATTTAGGAATACAACAGATTTCCTCAATAATGTTAGTTTTAAGAAGTTATATTCTACCACTCCGCTTAATAAGAGGGTGATTTTACAAACTATACTGTTATCTAAGGAATTTCATAATCTGTACAATCATGAGCTTATTAAATAAACTATGTAAATGTGTGTGGCCCGTCTAAATTAACTTAGGCCTAAATCAATCAAAGTCTAGATAGATAGACCATGATTTAATTAAACGGTGAAAGCGTGACTCAAGGCACTGAAGTAGACTGATGTTTACCGCCAAGAGCATCGTCGCTACGACAGATGAATGAAGGGCAATGGGTCCTTCAGGACTGAAATAGACGGAGGCATCAAGATGGGACACAGCTGCCCGGCCGGTGTGGCTCAGTGGCTGAGTGTCCACCCATGAAACAGGGAGGTCACTGTTCCATTCTTTGTCAGGGCACATGCCAGGGGTTTCGGG
>NW_005871116.1:3447632-3473214 GCF_000147115.1 Myotis lucifugus
CTTTTCTTTTCAGTCCCGTGCTCGCCTTGCACATATGGCTTTGGTAACGCATCTTCTCCCTTCCACCTCATCTCTGAAACATGGCCCTGCCCCTGGCAGCCGGTGGTCTCAGTGCTGTGAGGTGGGGCTCCCCTCCTGGCGTAAATGCAGATGACCCTCCGCCCGCCCGAGGCCTCTCTTCAGCCAGGTGTCCCCAACAAGGACCCGTGCCAGCTGTCGGGGCCCTGAGGCATGAAGCAGAAAACCCGTAGGCAGGAGTGTGGGTACCAAAGCTCAGTCACCCCAGCAGACTGGCAGGTGTGAGCTGGGGGAGCTGGGACAGGACGTAAGCCCAGGCTCTCCCGGGAACCTCAGGACACCCAGCCTGCGTCTGACTGAGGAGCCGTGGCCCCACCACCAGGCTGAGGAGGGGACGTTTGTCTCCATCCCGGCTCTTTCCTCGGGCCCTTTGCAGCCCACCCACCCGGCCCCACCCATGCCTGGCTCCCCACTGGGGTTCACTGTACCACGGATTCTCTCTCCGGCTTTTCCAGTTAGAACCTTGCCATCACTTGTGTGGTTTAAGCAGAGTCTTTAATGCCTCTGGCAAAGGAGTCGGGAATTTGGGAGTTTCGGCCTCTGGCAGGGAGTCCACGGGCTTCTCTTCGGTCAGAGGCTCTTTGGGGTCCTCCAGACCACACGGGGCTCTGGCCCCTGCGCGGCCCCACGGCAGGGCCTCTATTCCCCCACGACCAGCTGGCTCTCTGAGCTGCTGGGATGGAGAAAGGTGGTCCCACGCCCCACGGAGGCCGGGACACACGGGGCTCCCGGGGCAGGGCCGGGCCGGGATTCCCCCCTGCTGGCCATGCCTGCTCGGGAGGTTGGGAGGAGCCGGTGCAAACCTTTCAGCGACTGTCCCTTCCTTTCCTTCTTCAACAAGAGCTTGGTCCTTCCTCCCCGAGTTCTTGAACACTCTTGGGAGACTCAGACGGAGAGACGCAATGTTTAGGATCAAATTTAAGATTCCCCAGAATTTTCCTCAAGAATAGACAAAACCCAGGGCCTAAAACCCTCCTCACTGCCGACTGGGATCCATGAGGAAGGTAAATGGGGAGGGGGCGGGGGGGAAACAGCTCCTAAAATGACAGTGGTCAGAATGTCTGACCAACTATATATATATATATATAATTTTATTGATTTCAGAAAGGAAGGGAGAGGGAGAGAGAGAAACATCAATGATGACAGAGAATCATTGATTGGCTGCCTCCTGCACATCCCTCTCTGGGGATCGAGCCCCCAACCCCAGAATCAAACCCGGGACCCTTCAGTCCACAGGCCAACACTCTATCCACTGAGCCAAACCAGCTAGGCACAGTGGTTCTCAACCTTCCTAATGCCGCGACCCTTTAATACAGTTCCTCATGTTGTGGTGACCCCCAATTTCATTGTTACAAATTGAACATAATTAAAGCATAGTGATTCATCACAAAAACAATATGTAATTATATATGTGTTTTCGGATGGTCTTAGGCAGGGGTGGGCAAACTTTTTGACTCGAGGGCCACAATGGGTTCTTAAACTGGACCGGAGGGCCGGAACAAAAGCATGGATGGAGTGTTTGTGTGAACTAATATAAATTCAAAGTAAACATCATTACATAAAAGGATACGGTCTTTTTTTTTTTTTAGTTTTATTCATTTCAAACGGGCGGATCCGGCCCGCGGGCCGTAGTTTGCCCACGGCTGGTTTAGGCGACCCCTGTAAAAGGGTCGTTCGACCCCCAAAGGGGTCGCGACCCACAGGTTGAGAACTGCTGAGCTAGGGCCTGACCAACTCTGGAGCAGTGGGAGCTGAAAGCTTCTCTCTCCTCTGCATCCCTGGCTCCCACCCATGGCGCCCGCCCTCTGAGCGGCGCGGGCCATGCGCTAGCCTGCAGCGCCACCTAGCAGAGCCAGAGGGCACTGGAGGAACACCCAGCTGGAGGTTTGGGTTTCTTTGTTTTTGTTTCTTCCACAACCAGAAAAGGGGGTTTCCATGTCATTCACAGAGTTCTGGGAAGTGGGATCTGTGTAAAACCCTCTTGCACCTGATGGAAAACATTTATTAGCGTCTCATGAGAAAGCGTGGCCCAAAGGCAATAGCGATCAAAACGTAGGAGGGAGGACTGCAGCTCTCAACTGGCTTTCCTCCCCTGGCCACAGCTGGGACTGCAGTTTTGCTTCAAGAGTAACCTGATTTTGCCGCCAGTTACAGATTTTGTCGATTTTGAAACTGACAAAGAACGACCCTTTCTCCTGTGTTCTTCCCTTTGCCCTGTCTCCTTTTCTCTCCCGGGGCAGATTCATGTCTGCAGGATGCCAGGAAGCCTGGAGGGACCAGCGGCTCACGAGGGGCAGGGTCTATAGGCAACCTGGGTAGACCACAGTCACGGGGCATTCTGCTGGCTTCAGGATATTGCTGTCCCCCTCTGGGTTCAGCAAAGTGAGCAGGGCTTCCCCTGCTCCCACAAACCCAGCCCAGGGACACTACATCACCCTCCCCACCAGGGACATGGCCCTCACCATCATGGACACTACATCACCCTCCCCACCAGGGACATGGCCCTCACCATCATGGACACTACATCACCCTCCCCACCAGGGACATGGCCCTCACCATCATGGACACTACATCACCCTCCCCACCAGGGACATGGCCCTCACCATCATGGACACTACATTACCCTCCCCACCAGGGACATGGCCCTCCCCATCATGGACATTACATCACCCTCCCCACCAGGGACATGGCCCTCACCATCATGGACACTACATTACCCTCCCCACCAGGGACATGGCCCTCACCATCAGGGACACCAACCTCACTCACCATCAGGGACACAGCCCCGCCCAGGCTGAAGCAGCCCTTCCCACAGATATGGATAAAGCTTTGAGGAAAACAGAGACTCAAGGACGCATCTAAGCTTCCAGGAAAAAGATGGGTTTTTTTGTTTTTTGGGGTTTTTTTTGTGAGTCCTCGCCTGAGGGTATTTTTCCATTGATTTTAGAAAGAATGGGAGGGAGGGGGAGAGACACAGAGAGAGGAACATCGGTGTAAGAGAGACACATGGATTGGTTGCCTCCCATATGAGCCCCACCCGGGGCTGGGGATCGAGCCTGCACCTGAGGTCTGAGGCCGTGCCTGGCTGGGCAGCAAAAGCCGTTTTGATGACCATGTTGGGAAGAGACAGTCTTTGCCTTTTAAAGGTCAGGAGAGTGTGGAGGTTGTGCACATGGACTCTGGAGCCAAAAGCCTGGGTCCACGTTTGCTGCTGTCACTTAAGCTCCGCCTAAGTTTTTGGATTCAGTGAGGATAATTCTAGCCTATTCCACAGGGTTTGGGTGAATGTTAAATGAGAGAAACCATGTCAAGTGCTTAGGATAAGGCCTGGCACGTGGATTTGATTACCCTGGCATTTAAAGGACCAACCTCGAGCTTCCTTGTTCGCTAATAACCCAGCCGCCCCCACCCCTCACCCCCAGTGCCACCGCTTCCCGAGGCAGTCTTCATTCCTAACACAGCAAGCTGTGCCTGGGGAGCCAGGTGCAGGGCAGATTTCTGGATCTCCCCACACTGGCAGCAGGAATGGGAGGAGGCAGATAGCTTTCCAAACTTCTTTTAGGAGGAAGCACGCCCCAAAGCTTAAAGACCACTGGTCTAAATGCTGCTCAGCTGATGCCATCCTCGGATTGACAACACCGTTGCTTGTTTCCACCTGCCATCTGACCACTCGCCAAACCCCAGGCCACCTCAGGCTGAGCCTTCAGCCCACTCTATGGCAGCAAGGCCTCCCCTCATGTTTCAGTTATTAGATTGTAAGTTTCCCGAGTGCAGGGAGCCTGCCTGGCCGCTCTGTGCCCCCAAACAACCATAAACTCATGTAACTTGGGGTTCCACACCCAGACAATTTGGAGAGTGATGCCTTTTCTGGATCCATGAATATGACTGAGAGTCGGATATTATTAGTCAACTGGATTGACACTATAGCCAAATGAGAACACGTCTTCACTTTTAGAGCAGTGGTTCTCAACCTTCTGGCCCTTTAAATACAGTTCCTCATGTTGTGACCCAACCATAACTGTAATGTTGCTACTGTTATGAATCGTAATGTAAATATCTGATATGCAGGATGGTCTTAGGCGACCCCTGTGAAAGGGTCGTTCGACCGCCAAAGGGGTCTCGACCCACAGGTTGAGAACCGCTGTTTTAGAGCATCTCTTAAGGGTCAGCCTGTGTCTATTGTCACTGACTGAGCCATTATTGTCTTCAATCAATGCCTCACAAGAATCAAATTACAAAACAACATTAGGAATGGCCTGTTTCTTAGGAAGTGGCACCCGGGTGTCTTTTCCCGCAAGGTGAGTGAGTGCCTTAAGAGTTTACCAGAAAGCCTTCAACACGGTGAGTAGTGCTGATGAAACAGCGCTTTATCTTTAGAAGACATGGGTACACATCCACACACGAGACTTTTAAAGGTGGAGCCATAGTGCAACACGTCCCTGAACTTTGCTGACAAGATAAATGAGGTTGTGCTCAGGACTCAGGGTGGAAAAGTGGCTTGAGGAGTTTCATACTCTAGTACTTCTAGGCCTCGTGTGGCGGTTTTTATTCAGCCCTAACTGAAATGCAAAAAAATATATGTATTATAAATAGCAATTTAATTTAAGAGCAAAGTAGTCTATACTCTATTTTTTATTCTCATCCTGCAGCCATAGTGCAGCATCACACTCTCATCTGAATTGAGTCAACATATGACCAACAATTCTTATTAACTCTTTACAGATGGGAAGACATGAATAGATATAAATGGCTTGGCTGCTATATTATATAGCTTTTGCCTCCAGGTCAAAATGCAATGTTTTGTCTAGGCAAATCCAGAAACACAATCTTCACTGGTTTATAGTGATGTGCTTATGTCATAGCAATTGCAATGACTTAGGGAACAGCTCTTTTTTTGTTAATCCTCATCCATGGATATTTTTTCTATTGATTTTTAGAGAAAATGGAAGGGAGGACAGAGAGAGAGAGAGAAACATCGATGTGAGAAGACACACGTTGATTGGTTACCTCTTGCATGAGCCCTGACCAGAGCCAGGGATCAAACTGCAACCTAGGTACATGCCCTTGATCAGGAACTGAATTCAAGACCCTTTGTTCCATGGGCTGGTGCTCTAACCACTGAGCAAACAAGCTAGGGCAGGAACAGCTCTTTAAGTGAGAACTCTGGTCATGGCGAGTGGAGCACAGGCTCTCCTTCCATGCTGTTATCAGATACTGTTATACTGGAGCTGGGGGCGGGGAAGGGGGTGGACAATGGCTTCATGCACCTCCATCCCTGCCTCTGATATGTACCAATGATCTAATGGAGAATAATGTTGCACTAATAATCTACTGCTCTGCAAAATGTGATCAAGTATATATGCACACATACATGAATATACGTGACTTTATGAATTCAATATAATTCCAATCAAATCCCCTGGGCTTTGGAGAAACTTGGCAAGCTGATTCCAAAACGTATATGAAAGAGTAAAGGACAAAAAACAGACAAGACATTCAAAAAGAAGAACCATATGGGAGAAGTTACCTCCCAGATACTAAGTTATTCTAGGGATAAAGCAATTAGGATAGCGTAGGATTGTGAGAACTCATATGGATGGGCCAGTGCAGCAGGGAATACATGCACAGAAATCTAACTGGTTTTTTCTAGAGCTGACTTTGCAGATGCCTGGGGAAAATGATCTTTTTTTTTTTTTCAATATATGGGTATGAAGAAAAAGAATAACCCAAATATTTAAAAAATAAAATTGAACCCTTCCCATCACACACAAAAGCAATTTTTACTGTATTAAAAACTTAAATGTAAAAGCAGAATTACAAAATGTATTAAAGATTAGTAAGGGAAATTATTTTTCTGGTTTATAAAGATTTCTTTGAAAAAATATGTGCTATAAATGAAATTATTCTTAAAGTGAGATAAACTATATTGTTTACATTCCTTAAAAGGCACCATAATGAAAGAAAAAAGTAAGTTAGAAACTGGGAGAAGGTATTTGCAACACAAAGAATTAATCTCCAGAATATATGAAGAACTCCCATAAATCAATAAGAAAAAGACAATCCAACTGATAAATGGGCAAAAGTGGTAAAAGTGTATTTCACAGGATAAGAGAAAGAAATGAACAAATATACATGGAAAATGCTCAATCTTATTAGAACATTAAAAAAAAACCATACAAATGAAAACCACAGTAATCAGATACCATTTTACACTTAAACACACAAGAAGTAAGAATCCTGATAATACCAAATGTTACGGAAAATTCACAGAGATAGTTATACCACTTTGCAAAATAATTTGGCATCAGTTAGCAAGTTATAAAAGTGGCTAAACTTTCTGACCCAGTGTTTCCACCCCAAGGTCCCTAGAGACACTCTTGCACGTGTGCTGAGAGACTCGTAGAAGGATGTTTATAGCAGCACTGTATGTAAAATAATTTAGACCAGACCAAGTGTTAATAAACAATAGAATAGATAAATAAATTGTGGTATTTTCACAATGAATACATCAATGAACAAATAAAAAAGATACACATAGCAGATGGAATTCAGAAAGGAAATACTGAGTAAAAAAAAGCAAGTAGTGGAAGAATATATGCAGAATGATTTCATTTATATAACATGGAAGGACATGCAGAACTAAACAATATATTCTTTGGGGATATAAAATTACAAGGTAGAGCTTTAAAGAAAAGGAAAGGGATGATGGGAAGAAAAATGCAGGCAGTAGTTATTTCTGCTCAGGGAGGAGGAGGAGAGGGGGAGGGAAGGAGGGCTTTGAAAACTTTCAGGATAAGGGCCATGCTCTTTACTAAAGTGGGTTGTCAGTAATGGATCTCTGTTGTGTTCTTTTTATTAAAGCTCTTTGCATTTTACTAGATTTCATTAGTTTTTAGATATGTTTTTATTGAATTCAGAGAGAGGAAGGGAGAGGGAGAGAGAAATATCAATGATGAGAATCATTGATTGGCTGCCTCCTGCATGCCCCCTACTGGGGATCAAGCAACACAGGCTGGGCAAATTTCACTAGTTTTTATATGTACTGTGTGTAGTTCTATCAAGTTTCATCTCATGTATAGATTCACGCAATCACCACCACAATCAAGATACAAAGCTGGAATAGTTTGAAAATAGGTGTTAGTTCACAGAAATATATTAAAAAGACCATTCACCATGACCAAGTGGGATTTATTCCAGGGATGCAAGCTGATACATATTCGCAAATCATGACATGATATATTCCACATAAACCAATGAAGCCAAAAATCATATGATCTTCTCAATGGATCGGAGACAAATCCACCCCCCATTTTTGATAAAACTCTCAGCGGAGTAGAGAATAGAGGGAGCATATCTCAACATGATAAGGCCATATATGACAAACCTACAGCAAACATCATACTCAATGGGCAAAAACTAAAACCATTTCCCCTAAGAACAGGAACAAGACAGGAATGTCCGCTCTCACCACTCTTATTCAACACTAGAGGCCTGATGCATGAAATTCGTGCAAGAGTAGGCCTTCCTTTCCCTGGCTGCTGGCACCGGCTTCCCTGTGGCACCCAGAACCCGGGCTTCCCTCACAGCCCTGGCTTCATCCAGAAGGTCATCCAGTCTAATTAGCATATTACGCTTTTATTATTATAGATCAGTGATGGCGAACCTTTTGAGCTCGGCATGTCAACATTTTGTAAAACCATAACTTAACTCTGGTGCCGTGTCATATATATAAATTTTTTGATATTTGCAACCATAGTAAAACAAAGACTTATATTTTTGATATTTATTTTATATACTTAAATGCCATTTAACAAAGAAAAATCAACCAAAAAAATGAGTTCGCATGTCACCTCTGACACGTGTGTCATAGGTTCGCCATCACTGTTATAGATAGTACTGGAAGTCCTAGCCATAGCGATCAGACAAGAGGAGGAAATAAAAGGCATCCAAACTGGAAAGAGGAAGTAAAACTCTCATTATTCACAGATGACATGATATTGTACATAGAAACCCTAAAGACTCCACCAAAAAACTACTAGATTTAAAAGATGAATTTGGCAATGTAGCAAGACACAAAATCAACACCCAAAAATCTATGGATTTTTTATACACCAATAATGAATTATCAGAAAGAGAAACAATCCCATTTATCACTGCAACAAAAAAATTAAGACACTTAGGAATAAACTTAACCAAGGAGGTAAAAGACTTGTACTCAGAAAACTACAGGACATTGAAAAAAGAGATAGAGGAAGACATAAACAAGTGGAAGAATATACTATGTTCATGGATTGGCAGAATTAACACCATTAAAATGTCCATACTACCCAAGGCAATCTGTAGATTCAATGCAATCCCTATTAAAATATCAACAGTATATTTCACAGATCTAGAGAAAATGCTCCAAATATTTATATGAAACCAAAAAAGACCCCGAATAGCTGCAACAATCTTGAGAAAGAAGAACAAAGCTGGAGGAATCACAATACTAGATATCAAGTTATACTACAGAGCCATCATAATCAGAACAGCCTAGTACTGGCACAGAACAGAAACCGCAAAAATTGACCCAAGCCATTACACTCAGTTAATATTTAACAAAGGAGGCAAGAGTATACAATGGAGTCAAGACAGTCTCTTCAATAAATGGTGTTGGGAAAACTGGACAGATACATGCAAAAAAAAAAAAAAAAAAAGAAAGAAACTAGACCACCAACTTACACCATACACAAGAATAAACTCAAAATGAATAAAAGGCTTAAATGTAAGTTTGGAAACCATAAAAATCCTAGAAGAAACCATAGGCAGCAAAATCTCAGACATCTCTCATAGCAATATGTTTACTGATATATCTCCTAGGGCAGTGATGGCGAACCTTTTGAGCTCGGCGTGTCAGCATTTTGAAAAACCGTAACTTAACTCTGGTGCCGTGTCACATATAGAAATTTTTTTATATATGCAACCATAGTAAAACAAAGACTTATATTTTTGATATTTATTTTATATATTTAAATGCCATTTAACAAAGAAAAATCAACCAAAAAAATGAGTTTGCGTGTCACCTCTGACACGTGTGTCATAGGTTCGCCATCACTGTCCTAGGGCAAAGGAAACTAAGGAGAAAATAAACAAATGGGACTACATCAAAATAAAAGGTTTCATGTCAGAGAAAGACAAGTATCACATGATCGCACTCATATGTGGAATCTAAGTAACAAAATAAATTGATGAATGAGTGGATCCAGAGATAAGGAAGCATGGAACAGAGTGTGGAATCTCAGAGGGAAGGTGGGGGAGGGTGGGTGGGTGGGAGGTGATCAACCAAAGACCTTGTATGCATATATGCATAACTCATGGACACAAACAATAGGGTGATGAAGGCCTGGGGTGGGGGGGGGAGGGGCGGGCTGGAGGGGGTCAATGGGGGACAAAGGGGGACATATGTAATACTTTCAACAATAAAGATTTTTAAAAATATATAAATAAAAACTAAAAAAAAATACAAAGCTGTTCTATCTCCACAAAGAAGCCTGATAGTCACACTCTCCCCAACCCGTAACCCCTGGCAACCAGTTGTCTGTTTTTATCACTATAGTTTTGTTACCCTATACATATTTTTTAATGTTCTTTTGTATTTATTTAATTTTTGTTTACTCAGTTTCAGAAGGAAAAATGCGTAATACATAGAACAGTGATTCCCACCATCAATCATGAGCCCATGAGGGGCGGGGTGGGGTAGGGGGGAATATGCCCGCACCTGCTGAACTGCAGGCACTTCACGTTCACCCCAACTCACCTTGCTCACCCCTTCCTACCAGACCAAGGGGAGAGATGTACCTTTCTCCCCTTTTGAGGGTCATCTTAGAATCAGAAGACCGCCTGTCTTCCCCACCTGCCCCTCCCCTTGATCTCCAGCGCTGATTCGGGTAACAACTCAGGACAGTCTCTGTTTCTGACTGCAGTTAGCCCGGCATGGGGCAAGCTCACCAAACACATCAGCACAGACGGAGAAATGCCAGATACACAGAGGCGTTTGATCTTGCCCAGCGGCCTCACACCTGAGGCCTGCTTTACCCCCTTGCCCAGGCGGGCTGGCTCCCCTGAAGCAGAGGCCCTGGCCCATTCACACAGAGCCAGTTTAGTTGGAAACCAAATGCTCTAGTGAGTCACAAACTCATTAGTCAACAGAGCCAAATATCAGCAGTACAACGATTGAAATTTCTTTTGAGAGCCAAATTTTTTAAACTTAAACTATATGTTTAAGTTTAGGTACATTGTTATTAACTTAATTAGGGTACTCCTAAGGCTTAGGAAGAGCCACACTCAAGGGGCCAAAGAGCCGCATGTGGCTCTCGAGCCGCAGTTTGCCGACCACGGCTCTAGTCCACCTGAACCCCCGTCTCACTGCCTGCCTCTCCCGCAACCTACCCCACTATGCTTTAATGTGCCTCCTTGCCTCCATCCAGCCTTCTGGGGATAAAGCCTTCCCCCACTCTGTTTTTTATTTAAAAACAAGCAAAGCTGTTCCTCATTGGGCTCTTATAATTCTCCTTGATCTTTCAAACCTGTTTCAAAACAGCCTCCCCCCCCCCCCCCCATCCAGTTCTCCTTTTTCTAGTTTGGTGTGTTTTGTTTCATTTCCACTTTGTAGTGCTCAACCAGACATGCACAGGCAGACCCTGTTTGGGCCACAATTGGTTCTTGGAATTTTCCTCATAGAGGGGATCGTGTTTCCTTCTAAGAACAATGCCATGACTGGGGCTGCGTTCCTGAAGGAAGCCCAGCCACAGTGAAATTAAAGTGTGCTCCTTAGGATACTCTCGTGGGATTTGAAATGCAGGTTGTGGACAAATAAATCTGGGAACCACTGGATGTAATCTGTCACTGCAAGAATGCTCAGATCTTGTCTGGGTGACCCACAGACCTTTTCAGGGGAGCAAGGGGAGGTTTCTACTGGCAGGAGATTTGAGTGTAGAACCACCACCAAATTAAAGCATATATGTGACAATAATGTACCTTTTTATCATTATTAAATGTATTGGATGGCCGTTACAATGGGCTCCCTTGCTTTTTACTCACGTTTCTTCCACAAGCGTTGATCTCAAGAGCACTCCCCAGTAAATGAGTTCCAAACAACTCAACCTGTGTTGAGTCAGATAGTTCTGTAGATCTTATAAGGAACGGCCGCTCCCTTCCATATATATGGAGATGAGAGAGAGAGACTTACTTTAAGGATTTGACTCACGATTGTGGGGGCTGGCAAGTCTGGAATCTGTAGGGGAAAGCAACAGGTTGGAGATTTGGTTAAGCGCTGATACGTTGCAGCCTGAGTCTAAAGCTCAGGCAGAGGTTCTCTGTTGCTGTCTAGAGGCAGCGTTCCTTCTTGGGAGACCTCAGCCTTCATTTTGCAAGCCCTCAAGTGATTGAACAAGGCTCACTCACTCCCTTTTTCTTCATTCCTCAAAGTCTACTGGTTTAAATGCTAATAGACCTGAAAGATACCTTCACAGCAACATCCAGACTGATTTGACCTAGCCAAGCTGGCACACAAAATTAAATTAAGTTACTTAGCGCATACACTCAGTAGAGAATGGTGAGGAATGGTGAGAAAAGCAAACAGACAATAACCAGCTCTGAATATGTGTTACTTTTTCTCTTTTTTTAATGTTAACAAAACGTCACTGCCACCAATCCAAAATGAACGGAAGTTTCTAATCTGGGGTGCAGTACATGAATAAATTTATTCAAATAAATAATTTACAAACCTGAGAAACAGCCTCTGGTTGAAATCTAAAGTGAACAGGACATGAAGGGGAGGCTGACTTATATAAAGTGCCCATGTTGGTCCCTGATTGGTCCATTTTTCACAGCCTGCTTGGTCCAAATAACACTGTTCTGATTGGTTAAAATCTCAAGCTCTGATTGCTTAGTAAATATGCAAATGAGGATTAGTTGAGAAGTTCTGATTGGACAGGGCAGATCTCAGTCAATTGGTCAAAATAGCATTCCAGGAACTCCTTTATAAGGTTGGGTTCAGGCCGCAGGAACCCAGTGCAGGAGGCTTGGCAGCTCAGTCTGCAGCTTTTTCCTGAAATGCTGGGTGTGTGAGAGGCCTCTGTAAACAATGGCTGCTAGGTTCCGGTTATGAATTTGGGCCCTGTTAACCACAATGATTCCTTTTTGGCAGGTATATTCCTTCTCGGGTTCAACAATACACAAATAGCAATCTGTTATGAACAGCATTTTATACCTTACTTTATTCACATTTTATATCTCGGAGATATTTTCATATTAGTATATGGTTTCCTCATTCTTCTTTTCTGACGTATAGTATTCCACGTTGTGGTTGTGCAACAGTTTATTTAACCAGTTCACTGCTTGGAAGCATTTACAGTTTTCCCTGGGC
The DNA here is from genome assembly GCF_000147115.1 of Myotis lucifugus. NCBI lineage: Eukaryota > Metazoa > Chordata > Mammalia > Chiroptera > Vespertilionidae > Myotis > Myotis lucifugus. The sequence continues at coordinate 3,460,117 of NW_005871116.1, forward strand.
TTTTGCAATTACAAACAATGCCACAGCAGATACTACTGACATACATCACTTGCATCTGTGCAGGGATGATAAATTCCCCAAAGTATAATCACTGGGGAAATTAGTAGAAACATATTGTCAAATTGCACTTTCTAGGGTCTCATCAATTTATACTCTTTGTTAAATTGCATTTTTATTGATTTCAGAGTCAGAGGGGAGAGAGAGAGAGAGAGAGAGAGAGAGAGAGAGAGAGAGAGAGAGAGAGAGAGAAAGAGATCAATGATGAGAGAGAATCATTGATCAGCTGCCTCCTGCAAGTCCAACACTGGGGATCAAGCCCTCAACCTGGGCATGTGCCCTGATGGGGAATTGAACCTTGACCTCCTGGTTCATAGGTCAATGCTCACCTACTGAGCCACACGGGCCAGGCTCAATTTATACTCTTAACCAAAATATATGGCCTGTGTCCAATATAAAATGTTATTGAACTTTTGGATCTGTCAATTGTCTAACTAAAAATGGTATTTCTACATTTTAACTCGTATAAATCTGCACTTATTACATCAAAGATTTTAATAACAAGAGATCTTGCAATATGTATCTGTAGAATGGGATGCCAATACATCAAAATCTTGTAAGATTTTTCTGAGAATCACTGCAAGTAAGATGCTTAGCATAATGTCTGACACAGGGTAAATATTCAATAATTATTTGCTTGTTGGATATTTGATGCCCCAAAGAAAGCAACTATGGTGATTTTGTCCTCCAGAATGAAGAAATGGGCATGGCTTTATAGGAAAATCAAGTAAAGAAAAACTGTATGCTTACTGAGAGAATATTTTTTTCTAGGTGTTTTATGTAAAACATACAATGGATATTATTTTGCATATTCTTTTCATGTAAACAAAATACAATATATAATTAAAATATCGCCAGTGCCCTATCCCTGTGTCAACCCTTGTTTGGGCCTTAGCTCTCTCTTTTGGGGTTCAAAATGTCTCAGGGACAGTGTGAAGATCAGTGTTGCCAGGGGATGGGGGTGGAGAAGAGGACTTCTAGGGGAATAAAAATACTCTGAATGACACTACAATGGTGGATACATGGCATTATACATTTGTCCAAACTCATAGAATACACAACACCAAGAATGAGCCCTAATGTACACTATGGACTCCGGTTGATTATGATGTATCAGTGTAGGTTCATCAACTATAACAAATGTACCACTCTGCGGGGTGGGGGTGGAGATGATAATGGGGGAGGTTATACATGTGTGGGGACAGGGAATATATGGGAAATCCCTGTATTTTCCTCTCTATTTTGCTGCTCTATAAAAAAATAAAGTCTTAACAAATTATCTAAGGGATTTAGCTGTTGTCAGGCTACCCTTCCCCCCCTCCACCCCCACCCCTCCTTGGAACAAAGGAGAAGCCAAACCATCAGCACAGCTCACACTCTTGTGTCCAATCCAGGAGGTGTGGAGCCCTTCTCACGGCGTCCTGCCTGAGGGTGGAGGCGGGTGAGAGGAGCTTCAGGAGCTCCTACCAGCGGCAGGACTGGAAGTCACCCCTGGAAACCGGGCCGCAGACCTTGCTGTCCTCCGCTGACATCCTGGGCATCACGGGGAAGGAGTAGCTGGGGGCTCCTTTGCATCTATTTACATTTTTAAAAAGGATTGGCCCAAGCTTCGTCTTTCTCTGCTCACTTGAAATGACTTTCCATAGAAAATTCAGCCTGGTTCTGACATTCCCATCATAAAGGAACATTTTCCACTGACAGCAGCATGTGCCTAAGACAGTGATTTTCAATCTTTTGCATCTCATGGAACACAGACTACATAAAATTCTATGGCACACCTGTCAACTTCATAATTTCTGAGCAGCTACTGCAATAGAGGTCAAATAATTTTAAAGAAAATCAAGAGCTCTAGCCGGTTTGGCTCAGTGGATAGACCATCAGCCTGCAGACCAAAGGGTCCCGGGTTTGATTCTGGTCAAGGGCATGTAACTTGGTTGCAGGCTCCTCCCCGGCCCGGGCTCTGGTCCAAGCTCGTGCAGGAGGCAACCAATCAATGTGTTTTTCTCACATTGATGTTTCTCTCTGTCTTTCCCTCTCTCTTCCACTCTCCCTAAAGATCAATGGAAAAATATCCTCAGGTGAGGATTAACAAAAAAAGAAAAGGAAAATAAGAAAAAAGTATATTACGACAGTGAAAATTTGCAGTGATGATTTTGTTGTTGTTGTTGGTTGTTGCTTTGTTTTTTTAATTAGTGAGCAAGCTACCAATGCTTAGGGCTGAATCAGAAATGCTACTTATCAACCTGAACCTCTCCAACTATATGCTCACGTTGACACACACACCACCACCACCACCTTATTTCCAACTAGAGGCCCGGTGCACAACATTCATGCACTCAGGGGGCGGAGGGACTCCCTCAGCCCACCTGCGCCCTTTTGCAGTCTGGGAGCCCTCAGGGGATGTCCAACTGATTGTGGGGAGCGGGCCTAACTTGTCAATTGGACATCCTTAGCACTGCTGCGGAGGCGGTAGAGGCTCCTGCCACCACCGCTGTGCTCGCCAGCTGTGAGCCTGGCTTCTAGCTGAGGGGTGCTCCCCCTGTGGGAGCACACTGACCACCAGGGGGCAGCTCCTGCATTGAGTATCTGCCCCCTGGTGATCAGTGCACGTCATAGCAACTGGTCATTCCGCCGTTTGGTCAATTTGCATATAACCCTTTTATTATATAGGATAAGCCCTTGAGTAATGCTGATGATGACAGTATTCAATGTCTTGGGATTTAAACATCTGAAACCTGTTGAAGAGACAGTGACAGAAGCCAGAGCTGGAGACTACCATTGGACGGCTGGCTGGTGAAACCACTACAAAAATGTATCTAATGTACACATAGAAAAGAAAAGTGGGTTTGCAGGAAAATGTAAGGAGAAGATATTTTAACTAATCTATGGGGGAAAAACATAATTTTTGTAAAATAGATAATTCTCTAGAAAATTATTCAAGAGCAGTAACAGGAAGCATTTAACAAACTGGCAGCTGAGCAGAATGTGGAAGCCTCTTGTTTTGAATTCATTTGAACTAAATAGAACCAAACTGTCCCAATTAAAGTGAGTGGCTAAAGTGATATGTGCAGTGCCAAGCTCTAGAGATTAATACCTCTGTGGTTCACAGGTTCTGATACTCACAGAAGAAGAGGTTGTGCGGTTAAACTGTGTCCTACCAAAAAAACACACACACAAAAAAACAACCAATTAAATCATTGAATGTTCTCTTTAACAGCAATGTACACCTTACACTTATTTCATGTATAATATTGATCCTAACAATGGAATTCATGTTATTAAGTTTTGTGGGGTTTTTTTAAATTTTTATTTTATTGTTTAAAGTATTACAGATAGTAGTACATATGTCTCCTTTTTTTCCCCCCATTGACCTTCCCCCGGCCTCCTCTACCCCCTGGCACATGCCCTCCCCCCTCCCCCCTCCCCCCAGTGTCTTGTGTCCATTAGTTATGCTTATATGCATGCATACAAGTCCTTCGGTTGATCTCTTACCTTCCCCCACTCCAACACTCCCTAGCCTTCCCACTGTAATTTGAAGTTTTATAAAATATTAACCCTCCTCTTCTCCCCGTGGAGGACAAATATACTCCCCTACCCCACTCTGGGGCTTGGCCAGGTGTCTTGCTTTGGACAACAAAATGTTAGCAGAGGTGACAAGAGCAGCTCTGAACGTGCTTGGGTGACCTGGCTTCTCCCTTAGGCGTCTGTGATCTGCCATGGGAAGAACATACCCTGGGCAACTGTCAATCAAGAAGAATGTGAGGACACAGAGCAAATCTGAACACAATTATGACCGGTCACCAAAGCCTGAAGCAGAACCATGAGCAACACACACACACACACACACACACACACACACACACATACACAAGCTGTTGCAAGTCACTGAACTTTGTGTTGCAGCATTATAGCACCAGTGGCTGACCAACACAGAAATCATCTACATACATGAACTTGAAACTTGAAAGCAGAGGCATTTTCTAAGGAGACTGTATAAAGTAATGACCCTTAACCTACCTAAGGGTAGTGGACTTCCTTAAGAATCTGTAATGTCTTGATCAGATTCTTCTCCAAACTTTCTTGCATCCGCCCTTCTCTACCAGGTCTCCAGGTGAGTCTGTCTGATTGGCAGAATCTAAAACACTTCTGAAACTCTAGCTGCATAGCCTTTGAAACCCAGGAGAATGTTGTGATGAGATTTGAGGGAGACATCCTACTCTTTCTGATGTGCCACCATGTGGAGGAGGAGTTTAGGGAGGAAATGAGAAGATAAAGCCAGAGAGCATTAAGAGAACCCAGTGTCATAAAAATTATGAGAGTATGAAGAAGCAAATGGTTAACCACATGAGTAAATGATGCGGAGGAACACCATGTAAAAATGTAGAGAATCTACTGAATTGGACAATAATGATGTCCTGGAGACCAGAACAGGGGCTGTTCGTAGGGATGGTGACCAGGTGAGAAGGTAGAGACAATGAGTCCTAAATCAGCCCTCTTATAGAAGCTTGGTTGGCCAGGGGAGGGCAAGGATGCGGTTACCATCCATGTGTTCTTGTGTAATAGTGAATTATCCCTCACAAAGGGACTGGTAAACTCGGTCTACCATGGATCCACTAGAAACTGTCTCCATCTCTTCTTTGTCATTTTTTTTTTCATTGTCTTCTTCTTAGTCTCTGGACCAGGGGTCTCCTTCTTGGGTCTCCTAAGTCTTCTGGTGAGTCAATAGAAGTGACTCTCAGATTTCCCTTGCATTTGCTGGTTGTCGGATTGTCACAGTGCACAGCATCTGCAGACTTGCCTTTGACCCCCTGGCAGGAAGGCTTAAAGCAAGTATGTACTTTAAGGAGCCTGTTCTCTAAAAAAGGGCCACTAGAGGGCTCTTTAGGGCCTCTCTCCGCAGCTGGTCTCACTGTGAGCTGACAGTTTGGGACCTGTAGGAGGCCACGGAGGGACTGAACAGAGTTCTGTCATACCGGTTAGGCTGCGAAGGTGGACAGCCGCACAGCAGAGGCCATGCTCGCCCACCACCCACTTTATTTCTGCTGCGTGAGTTACTCTCCGCCAAAGGGGCTTCTTAGAAGCTCCATTTCTCATGAAAGTAAACATACATTTAAAATTTCGCTAATGTTGATGTAAGAAGCATCCAAACCTGCAGAGAATTTTTATGAGTTTACTTGAGCCAAACTGATGACAACTGCCAGGAAGCAAAATCTTGATGAACTGAGAAAATGCTCCGGAGAAGTTTTCTTTAAAAAAAATGTTTTACTTAAATGTATTGGGGTGACATTAGCTAATAAGGTTATATACATTTTAAGTGTGCATTCCTCTGACACATGATCTGTATAGTGCATTGTGTGCCACCACCCAGAGTCAGATCTTCTTCTGTCACCATCTATGTGACCCCCTTCACCCTGAGCTTGTCAGGTGTAGTGTGTGGCTCCTTTTTTGTTCACGTTAATATAGTCTAATTTATACTCCCATCAACAGCATTTGAGAATTCACTGTGCAGCCACACCATCAGTAACATTGAACGTGATCCATCTTGTCGATTTTACCAAAATGACGAATTAAAAATACGTATTGAGCCCTGACCAGTGGACAGTTGGAGCTTTGTCCTATGCACCGAAGGGGACGGCTCAATTCCCGGTCAGGAACATACCCAGGTTTGGGGTTCAATCCCTGGTCAGGGCATGCGATCGGTGTTTCTTTCTCACATTAGTATCTCTCTCTCAAATCTCATTATTTTAATCATTGGGGGTATTTTAATTTTTTTTTTTTTACCAAGAAATATATTTATACGGTTAAAATTCAAGAAATACAAAAGGATAGAGTTAAAACTCTCCCCTGTGTCCCTTGGCCACCCACTTCTCTTTCCCAGAGGCAACTGGTTTTGTTTCTTCTATATCCTTAAAGAGATTATTATTGACTAGAGGCCCGGTGCACAAAAATTTGTGCACTCGGGGGGGTGGGGGGGTTCCTCAGCCCGGCCTGTGCCCTCTCACAGTCTGGGACCCCTTGGGGGATGACCACTTGCTGGCTTAGGCCTGCTCCCTGGGGGATTGGGCCTAAGCTGGCAATCAGACATCCCTCTGGCAGCCCGGGAGCCCTCGGGGGATGTCCACTTGCCAGCGGGAAGCAGGCCTAAGCTGCAGTCAGACATCCTTAGTGCTGCTGAGGAGGTGGGAGAGGCTCCCACCACCACTGCTGTACTGGCAGCCATCAGCTTGGCTTGTGGCTGAGCAGAGCTCCTCCTGTGGGAGCGCACTGACCACCAGGGGGCAGCTCCTGCATTGAGCATCTGCCCCCTGGTGGTCAGTGTGTGTCATAGTGACCAGTCATTCCCAGTCGTTCTGCTGTTAGGGTCAGTTTTCATATTACCCTTTTATTATATAGGATAGAGGCCTGGTGCATGGGTGGGGGCCGGCTGGTTTGCCTGGCCAGCCTGGGTAAGGGGCTGATGGGTGTTTGCAGACTGGTCACACCCCCTTCAGGGTGGGGGTCCTTGCTGGGGTGCCTGGCCAGCCTGGGTGAGGAGTTGATGGCTGTTTGAAAGCTGGTCAAGCCCCCCCAGTGGGGACCCTCACCCCATGGAGGTTTGGTCAGCCTGGATGAGGGGCTGATGGCTGTTTTCAGGCTGGGCACACCCCCTTTAGGGTGGGGGGTCCCCACTGGGGTGCCTGGCCAGTCTGGTTGAGGGGCTGAGGGCTGTTTACAGGCTGGCCAAGCCCCCGGGCGACGGAAGCTCCCATCCTCTCCTTTTTTTCTTTTTCTTTTTATTCTGGGATTTATTTACCTTCTATAATTGAGACTTTGCTGCCTTCAGTGGAGCTCAGAGCCGGCCAGGACAGGCGGGAAGCTTGGCTTCCTCCATCACTGGAGCAACCAAGCCTCCTGCTCGCTCCAGCTCTGTGGCTGACGGCCGCCATCTTGGCTGGCTTAATTTGCATATAGTCGCTCTAATTGGCTGGTGGGTGTGGCTTAAGGCGTAGCGAAGGTATGGTCAATTTGCAAGTTTGTCTTTTATTAGATTAGATTATAAATTGAGCATAACAACCAAAATAAGTAACAAATTAGGCTCCTTCTGAATCATGGAACACAGTCTTTGATATTTTTAAATTATTGTTAAAAATTAAAAGAACACATGATAAAAAACTAATCTGCACAGACAGGTGAGAAATAAAAAGCGCAAGCCTCCTTTACACACCAGCCCCTTTCTTCACCTTCTCCCCAAGAACAACCACAGCTACGGATTTCTTATAATCCTACTCAAAACACGTTCATGTGTACATCCCATAAATATCACCAAATAGATGCACAGACACACCAAACACTCATTTCTGATTCTTTCTTTTTTTTCACTTAATTATATATCTTGGACATATTTGCATAACAGCACATAGATCATCTTCCTTCTTTTGATTTTTATTTATGAACCATAAAAGATTTTCCATCTTCTACTAGAAGGACTTTAGGTTGTTACTAGTTTGTTGTTATTACACACAATGCTCTTTTTTTCTACCACCTCCCCACTTCCCCAACAATGTTTTTCTAATGAGCATCTGTACATGTGTATTATAATTTTGCTCCTATGAATGTTTGTAAGCCTACATTTTTAATCAAGTGAATATTCATTTTTTCCCCTAATAACAGGGGGTGGGCATTTTCAAGAGAAATTGTCTATTATTATCCTTTTTAAAGACATTTACACCTTCATCTTTAAGTATGTTCCAATAAATTCTAGGAAGACAAGTTCTTATAATGACTTTTGCTATAAGCTCTAATAACATTGATTTAATAACATTTCTCTCCATCTTGGGTGTTTCATCTTGTTCTAGTTTAACTTGGTTATTTTGTGTTGAATCTGAATAAACATTTCTCCCTGGCCTGTTCCCCAGAGAATGCCTTAGGAGTGTGGAAATTACCCACACATCATTCCAGGGGGACTAGGTATCATCTGATCATATTTGATAATGGACAAAATAATTGCTATTGTGTTAGAACTGGATGAAAGAGGCTGCATTTAAGAAGCTAAGATTGAAGATAAAAGGCAGTGCCTTTAGGAAGTTTTCTGTTTAATCTAGATAAAATTAGTTTAAGCACAAATGGAATGAGAAAGATAAAGACACAGCTTACTGTAACTCCCTCAAATAAATTTTGTTTTTAGCATGTGAACAAAGTTCAGAGGAAATTCAAAGACAGGTAAATAGTAGAAATGAAGGATACATATTGTAATCCATAGAGCAGACACTAAAAGTCCTGCAAAGAGGAATAACAAAAACTCATAAAGAAAATTAAAATTCTAAAAGAATTAAAATGTAAAAGAAGGCAGAAAAGAAGAAAGAGAAGAACCAAATAAAAAGAGGAAACAAAACAGAAAATACATAGTAAAATGGTAGGTTAAACTCCAGCACGTTAATAATTGCCTTGAATGTCAGTGTGCTAATCACTCCCTATCACATTAAAATGCAGATTGTCAGAATGAATTTTTAAAGAGTGCCACCTACATGCTGTCTGTAAGTGATGCTATTTAAATATAGATTAAAAATTAGCAAATAGTTCCCAAAAGTCCCCAAAGTTCCCATCTAATTCTTCCCCAAAGTACTTCCCCCCTCACTGGATTAATGTTCTATTCTTTAGTATTAACTTCCACACTCATATTTATTAATTCCCATAACCATAGGCCAACAGAATCAAACAAACACTTACTCGACATTCCCCCTAAAGCCCATGGGGAGAAAGAAAGTAAAAGATCCAAACAAGTTCTTGCCATTGCCTGGCTTTGGATGATTTCTGGAACCAGATGAGAACACAGTTACAATATCTAGGAGATGGAGAAATGTGTAAAATCAATCAATCAATCCATCAGTCAATCTTTAAGTAATACTCTCTTCAAGCAAGAAACTCCTTTAGAACTCTTAAGGATGATGTCATACCTCATTTATTTTACTTTACAGATATTGGGAGGGGAGCAATTCATAATTAAGTAATTCTAGGAAATCCCCTGAAATTATTAAATGTGAAAGTTCCATGCAATTCCTGGCTCCCCTCCACCTTTTTTGGGGGGAAGGGGGAACATTTGGAAGTGATAGACGTGTCTTAGCTAATCAAGCTTTGTGATATATCTTAGATTTAAAAGTTTTCAGAGGGCCTACTTTGTTTTTCACAATGCAAAATAACATTTTTATTTCATTAAGTTCTCTTAAAAATATTGCCAGTATCACCAGCAATCATAATCAGAGCAGCATGTTTTAAGACCTAAAAGTGACTCTTTAAACTATTGATTGTGCTAATACACCAAAAAAAAATTATATGAGAATTCATACCCCTGAGGGCAATTGTAAGTCATCATCCATTACTTACTTGAAGCCACTTTCTTCAGAAAACTCCCAATTCCTTCACATGTGTTCTTGTGCAATATTGGCTACCAAATGCTGGCAAACATATATAGATATTTAAAGAAGTTGAACAAATAGAATCACAATAGCTGATTTCATATATCCATACTTACACCTATATCTATATCCATATCTGTATCTATGTCTGTATTAATGACAATTTTATAACTATTTTCCTCCTGAGAAGTTGGACAGGGTAGGGATATATCCCATTGAGGCCTCCCCTCTAAGAGTTACACACAAGACTTTCCCATGGAAGATGAAAGATGATGGGGAACGGATCAAGGATCATTCCCAGGTTTTTTAATTTGGTATCTAAATGAAAGGTTGGGCCATTCACATAACATAAGAGAATCAAATGGGGAAAAGTGACGGGTTCCACCTTGGACCTATGGAGTGTGATGCACAAGTAAGTTGGTCTGGAGTAAAGAGGAGATAATTGCACTGAAAGGAAGAATCTGGGGTTATCAAAGCCCAAGTGATCACTGAAATCAGGACCATGGATGTGGTCATTCAGGAGACTGTGGGTCAGAGGAGAACGTCGAGGATGGAGGCCTGGGACACACCAACATCCAAGGGACAAGCAGAGAACAAGAAGCCCACGGAGGTGACAGAGGAGAGAGTCGGGGAAAAGGGGGAGAGCGGAGAGAGCTGTGCCACTGACATCAAAGCAAGAGAGGACATCAGGGAGGAGTGTCAACTGAAGCAGAATAAATATGCGTTTTCCCAACACAACCTTGTCCGTGCTAAGCAAGGAAGGGTGGGCCAGCCCTTGCCTTAATAAGCTGTTGGTATTTCTCATCTTTTTCCTATCAGCTATTTTCAGGCTAATTTTAAAAAGTAACCTTCGGAATATGTATCACATACATACTTTGCTAGGGGTGCTGTTACAAATTACCACGGATTTAGTGGCTTAAACATTACAGAAATTTGCCCAGCCAGTGTGGCTTGGTGGTTAAGAGTCAACCTATGAACCAGGAGGTCACAGTTCAATTCCCTGGCAGAGTACATGCCTGGGTTGCAGGCTCGACGCCCAGTGTGGGGCGTGCAGGAGGCAGCTGAACAATGATTCTCTCTCATCATTGATGCTTCTATCTTTCTCTCCCTCTCCCTTTCTCTCTGAAGTCAATAAAATAATACTGTTAAAAAAAAGGCAATTAGAATGGTGCGTACAGTAACTGGATTTTCTGTGGGCACCTGTTGGAAGAGGTCACTGAAAGGACGTGAGCCCAGCTGACCCCGGAACTGGACCTAGGCGGTCAGAGGCTCCTCATCCCTCCCTCTGGCCTTGGAGTGTGTGTCCCCCTGTTTCCTTACTAGAAGCCTTCGCAGGGCGCTGTCCCTAGAGACTGTGTTCCTGAGACCATCTGGATGGTGTACTTTACTGAACCGCAGTAAAGCCTCTCCAGAAACTCATTAGATTCTGGCGGAAGGGGTGGAGATGTACCGCCTCTGGGCCCCCCAGAGCACTCTCCTGTGGAAGTTTCCTTGCTTATTGAACTGCCCCTCTCCGATCGGGCGTGTGGGGCCAGCTTCTAACTTCTCCGGGGATCTCCCGGGGTTTGCCACCAACAACACGGAATTGTTTTGCACCTGAGCTTCCTTCTGTTGTAATCGGAGCCCAAAGTAACTTACCACTCCCTTTGCAGAAATTGTTCACTCCCAATACTTTTTTATTTGGCATCTCATCTGCTCAGGGAGGTACCCCTCCCCTCTGAACTATTCTATTAAGAAGAAAGTCACTTTTTTTTTTCCTCTTCTCAGTGAAATAGAGACTCAGAAAGCCTTTCCCACCCGCTGGGGCCTGGCTCGCCCGTTTCCACAGCCATGCAGATAGCTAAACGAATGGGCTCCCTAAAACCCTGGAGGTAATGGGAGGTGTGGCAAAGGCGCACACACGTGTTTAGACAAAAGCACCTTTTCTTCATCATCATCAAATATTTACTATGCGCTGCAGTAGCCTTCATGGCACCATTAAGTGTATTCAGACATAAAAGAAGTCTTTCCGTGCGAGGAGCAAAAAGTATGGGCAAACACAAAAGTGACATCTGGAAAAGTTCTGACATGAATTTGAGCCATTTGTCAATTCGAGAAGTCATTGTGAGGTGTGATTCCCGGCAATCCTTCTCCATCACTTGGTCCCCCTCCAGCCCCACAGCCCCTGCCCTTAGTGATACTTTGCAGGGTCCCCAGACCCGGAGCAGAACAGGCTTAGCTGACCAGGCGCCCTGCCCAGAGGAGCCAGCCTCGGAGACCGCGCCCACGGAGACCCGCGCCCAGGCTGTCCTCCCGGGTCCAGGCTGTGCTCCCCAGGCTGTCCTCCCGGGTCCAGGCTGTGCTCCCGGGTCCAGGCTGTCCTCCCGCGTCCAGGCTGTCTTCCCGGGTCCAGGCTGTGCTCCCGGGTCCAGGCTGTGCTCCCGGGTCCAGGCTGTCCTCCCGGGCCCAGGCTGTCCTCCCGTGCCCAGGCTGTGCTCCCGGGCCCAGGCTGTCCTCCCGTGCCCAGGCTGTGCTCCCGGACCCAGGCTGTCCTCCCGGGCCCAGGCTGTCCTCCCGTGCCCAGGCTGTGCTCCCGGGCCCAGGCTGTCCTCCCGTGCCCAGGCTGTGCTCCCGTGCCCAGGCTGTGCTCCCGGGTCCAGGCTGTCCTCCCGGACCCAGGCTGTGCTCCCGGGTCCAGGCTGCCTAGAAGCGGCAGGATTAGGGACTCCACACCAGCTCCCAAGTTGATGGGGCTCTCGACAGAGCATGGTACCTATAAAGAGAGGGCAAACGTATATTTGCAAAGTCCTGAATGTGAACTGTGTGTCTCCAAGATCCACAGCACTTTTTGGAGGAAAAGAAGGCCACGGGCAGCGCCAGGGCTCTGTGAACCGCAGCTTCTGGACTGTCCAGGACGTTGCTGGAGGGACGAGGACCAGGCGCCGAGAAACCGCTCACACACAGGACTTCTCTGAACACGAAACGGGGCCCGGGTTCTGCCCAGGTGGGGGCCACAGGTGGCCGCGGGCTCCCCCCCCCCCCCAAAACGGCCCTCGCGGGTCTGCCGCCTTCCCCAGCGCCCCGCCGAGGGACAAGGGGTTGGGGTCCCCAATTTTCCTCCCCAGGCCTCTCCCACTCCAACCCCAGGGCCCGGGGGGGCCCAACCCGACCCTGGGGGGGCCAATTCCCCTCCCCAGGGTCAATGGAGGGAATATTTCGGGTCCCAGGGTGCCAAGATGCTGCCGGCAAGACGGGAAATTGCAAAAGTCCGCGGCCCTCGCCCTCCCCCGCGGGTTCCCGTAACTCCCGCCCCTCGGCGCCCGTCCCGCGCTGATTCATAGCCCGGGCGCCCGGCCGCCTCCCCACCCGCGGCGGCCCTGCCACCCGCGCCCGCCACCCGCGCCGTCGAAGGACGCGTCGCGCTCGCGGACCCCTCCTTCCCGCCCGGGCCTCGGGGGTGAGTACCGGCCGGCCGCCCGGCCGCCCGGGGCCCTTCCGCGCCCCGGTTGCCCTCGGGGGCCCGTCCCGACCCCGCGGACCCAGGGCGCGCGCGGAGAAACGGCAACCCTCGGCGGACTTTCGATTGCCCCCGCGGGCGCTGAGCCCCGGCCCCATCCGCGGGGTACCAGGGCCTTCGGGGGCCGCCCCCGGTTGGCCCGCCCGCCTGGGG
>NW_005871116.1:3473436-3513248 GCF_000147115.1 Myotis lucifugus
GCGTCCGTGAGTCTCCTGACGACAACCCGCCCTCAACTCCCGGGACAATCGGTCCCTCCGAGACGCGATGGGCGCTCGGCCTCCGTGTACACCTGGACGGCGGGCGCGCACCGCAGGCGGCGCCAGCACAGGGGGGCGAGACGGGCCGCGGGAGCCCGGCCTGTGTACGCGCCCCCCACCCCTTTAATAGGCAATCCTGGGGGTGCAGGGCTTAGGAAACTTGTCCCGGCCATAGAGCGGGCTGTGGCGGCGCTGAAATCGCTGAACCGGCTCCTGACTCAGATTCATTTCCTGAGAATCCTTCGTCCACCCTCCCACCACCCGCCCGTCCATCCGGCTCGCCTGCGCTGTGGCGGGAGGCGAGGTGCCGCGGAGAAATGCCGTTTGGTAGCCAACAAGTTTGAAGACTCTTAGTGAACAAGCTCTTCTCCCACTCAAGAGGAATAGGGGTAGGGGTGGGTGTAAACAGAGGCGGGAAAGCGTTGGATAAGGTGCAGTTCATTGGGGATTCAGGAAAGGAGCTTTAGGTCTTATTCCCAGGCCTAAACCCGACACTGGGACTTGGGTCAGGTTATGCATCGCCTTAGCCTCAGTTTCCTTGCCTGCAACGTAACCATGGTCCATGCTTCCTAGGGACCAGGTACCACTGTAAGTATTTGACATGTGCTCGCTCATTTAACCTTCGCCACTGAGGTAGGGATAGTTTTGTCATCCTGTGGCCACACAGCAGGCAGGTGGCAGAGGCAAGTTTGACTTGGGAGTTTGCTTATCACAACCATGCCGTGCCTCAGACTGGGGGCCCTTTTAGGACGGTTCCCGGGGCTGGTGTTTCATTGTTCTGCTCTGTCTCTCTCTCAGATCGTTTTAAAATGCGCCCAGAGACCCTTGAGGCTGAAGGACTTCAAATGGTCATAGCAGCCAGAGGTTCCCAAATTTAGCTGTGCCTCAGAGTCGTCCCTGGGACTCTCAGAGCACTGGATGCAACCTCAGAGTCCTCAGGGCATGCCCAGTGCGCTGCCTCCCCCGGTAGCATCCAGTCCTGTTAGGGTGCCTGTCGTGGCAGGGAGCTCACCACCTCACATTGCTGGACAGAGCTAATTCTCAGCTGTCACTCGCCTCCTTGTGACTTACATCTCGGCCCCAGTTCTGCCTCCTGTTGTCCCAGCAAATGTGTCTAAGACCATCGCTTACACACCAGTCTCCTTTCTTCAGGCTGGACGACCAGGAGCAGCCACGGGGACGCACAGAGGTATTCCAGTCTCTGGTCCTCTGACAACCCTCTTGTCTTGAAAAAGGAACCGAAGCGGGAGAACCCTGTACTGTGGTTTTGAGAAAGGACAGGATGGAAATGCGTCTGACTAGAGGAAGCAGTGTGCCCTCCTGTGGGATCTGGGCTGGGCAGCGTTGGCTCAGGTAGAAGGAAATCTTAGTGTCATCTGGCTCCCGGTCAGGAACGATGAGCCCTGGCCCTCCCTTCCCTGGGGGAGGAAGTCCTCTTGTTTGGAAAAATATATATGAAATGGGGAAGGAATCTTGTGAGCAACAGCCCTCCCTTGAAGCAGGCTTTCTTGTAGCTACATAAAGCGAGAGTATCTTCTCCCACAGCTGTGTTCTGTGTTCTCCCAGCATTCCCTCCTTTCTCCTTTCAGTTCTACTGGTTTTCAGCATTTATTTACTCCAGGTTGTCTGCTCTTGTATTTTTACGTTTTTAAAATAATACAGCCCTGGCCGGTGTGGCTCAGTTGGTTAGGTATCCCAGGCACTGAAAGGTTGCCAATTTGATCCTCACTCAGGCACATGCCTGGGTTGTGGGCTCAGATAGGGAAGGGGGCATGCAGGAGGTGACAGATTGATGTTTCAATCTCATATAGATCTCTCTCTCTCTCTCTCTCTCTCTCTCTCTCTCTCCCTCTCTCTTTCTGTGTAAAAAAAAATCTTTTAATAAAAAGTACAAATAACTGAATAGATTCTCAAACAACAGAGAAGTAAATGGAATGAATTGTACGAGTACCATCATCATTCCTACTCTCACACAGAAGAGGGAAGGCTAAGTTTGGAAAATGCCATTCCATGATTTTCTCTATATATTAGCACCGTGTGTGTGTGTGTGTGTGTGTGTGTGTGTTCATATGTGTAAATGAGATCTTACTATACATTGTGCAACTTACTTTTTCACCCTCAAGTCTTAGAGATCTTCCCATGGCTGTGAGCACCTCTGTTGGTGATGGCTACATGGCACTCATAAGTAGAAGTACACTTCCTCCGCCCTTCCCCTTACTAATGGTCCTTTAAAGTCCTTCCGCATTAGCAACGGTGCTGCAGGGGACACTGCCTTCATCTTGGGGCTCAGCCTGAGTATTTCTGTAACTAGAATCCTGAGGGAGCTATTCTTGCATCAAAGGGTTTGTTCCCCTTTTCACTTGACAGCTACAATCCTTCCATTGCACCACTGCCCCCCGTGTGGGTACTAATTCAAACTCAGTGCATGATAATTTGCTTTCCTCATCCTTCCTAATATCAGCTGTTACTGTTTCCAATTTAAATTTTCAAATCTGGTGAATGAGTGAAACGGAATAAGGCAGCCATCTCCCACCATCCTTTTCCAGAATTCTCCTCATCTTGCCAAACTGAAATCTCTGTACCCATTAAACAGTAACTCCCCAATCCACCCCCACCTCCTCACCCACTAGCAACCACCATTCTAGATTCTGTCTCCATGAATTTGACTACTTCTAGGTACCTCCTCTAAGTGGAGTCATACAGCCGTTGTCTTTTTGTGCCTTGTTTGTTTCGCTTAGCAAAATGTCATCAAGGGTCATCCAAGTATCAGCACTTTCTTCCTTTTAAGACTGATTAATATTCCATTGTGTATCTATGCCACATTTTGCTTATCTATTCAGAATACTTTTACTTTAACTATTAGAGGCCCAGCGCACGAAATCGTGTGTGGGTAGGGTCCCTAGGCCTAGCCTGTGATCAGGGCCATCTTCCGCCCTCTTGCCAGTCCCCAGTCCCGCCCCATTGCTGACACCCACCCCTGTGCCCCATGGTTCCCTGTTGGCCATGCAGTGATTGGAGCCTGTGGAGCAGGGGCGGGAGAGGGGGTAGCGGGGAGGGACCGAGAGGTAGTCAATGCACCTCATAGCGACTGGTTGATCAGCCATTCTGGTCATTATGCTGTTATGTTCACTGGCCTTTTATTATATAGGATATTTTGCTCCTTTTATTATATAGGAGTTTTAAATGTCTGTGTAATCAACTCTACAATCTCATAATTTCTGTGCTTTGTCTAGTTTAGGAAGGTCTTCACCTAAAAATTATTTTAAAAATTATCTTGTCTTCTAATACAGTATTTTGGGTTTTTACATTTAGCTCTTTAAAATATTATATTTTTGTAGAAGGTGAAAAATAAGGATTAATAATTTTTTCTAGAGTTCTGGACAGTTAACCTAATACTAGTTATTAATTCATCCATCTTTTTCCCCACTCGCTTGAAATTCTGTTTTTATAGTGAAATAAATTCCGTGCTGGGTCTGTTTCATAACTTTATTCTATTTCACTGATCTTTTTTTGCCTCTTTCTATGCCAGTATTTCCCTCTGTTAAATGCTATAGCTTTTACAGGGTGTCCCCCCAAAATGTATATACACTTTAACAGCTGACAACTCAATTTTGAAAATGAAATGTATTTTTAATAAACACTACCTTTATAGTTATTCAAAGTGTGTATACATTTTTGGGGGGGACACCCTATATTTGTACCTATTTTTAAAAATTTAGAAATGATTCTTGTACATTTTCTCTTTTATTAAACTTTATAGATAGCTTGTCAAGTTTAATAAAATCCTGTTGGAATTTTTCTTAGTATTTTTTTGGATTTATAATTGCTACTCATTTTGCTATGCCTTCATGTACATTCTGTGGGAGGGGCTGTCCTTTGGGGAGTGACTCACCTGGTTTCAAGTTTGTGTTATTATGCCAACCTATGTCAGAGTGACTTTAACCTTCCTTAGCCTCGATTTCCTCATGTGTGATGGGATCCCTTTCATAGGGCTGTTGTGAGAGCAGTTGTGAGAACAAACGCATGTAACTCACTCAGCAAAGTGCCTGGCAGAGACTTAGCTTCCCAGGTGCTAGCTGGGATTGTTACCATAGCAGGAAACAGTAAACATTTTTCACTATAGATCGATAGTCTCCCAGGAGACAGAAGTGTGCCATAAATATTGAATCTATCATGTTTCTCAAACTTCAGTAAATCGCTTGGGGAGCTGGTTGAAGTACAGATTTTTGTTCAGTAGGCCTAAGATCTGACCTAATATTTGCATTTTTAACAGGCTCCTGGGTGATGTCAGTGCTCCTGTTCTTTTGTCCACCCTTAGAGTATGTCGTCTTTCCCTGATAGTTAAGATTATTCTGGTAGCAATAGTATTTCCTATGAGGATAAGTGTGATGTACAGGAATTGCAAATTGCGTTCTTTTAATGTTATATGCTACAGAACTACATTATAGTTGTTGCCTTTCTTCCTCTCTTCCTTCCTTTCTCCTCCTCCTCCTCCTCCTCCTCCTCCTCCTCCTCCTTCTCCTCCTCTTCCTCCTTCTCCTCTTCCTCTTCCTCCTCCCCATCCTCCAAGGAAAGAGGGTTAGTGAGAGCACTAAATATAACATCAAGTTTTACTCTTAGATCTGAAATTCTTGATTGAATGTTGCGGTTGGAGGAGCCCTCGGACGAGGGCTTGGTGTGAGTGTGCAGATGGTGCAGCTGTGCAGCCCGGAGGCCGAGTCAGCAGGGCTCCTGCAGTGGGTTCTCCCGAAGGTGCACCTGGGCACAGCGGCGCAGTCACAACGCTTCTCTTCCAGAGATGGTTTCCTTCTGGATCTTGCTTTTCCATCGGTATGCTTTGGACATTCTTCCATGTCAGTTCATGTATGAGTTCACTCTTTGTAACAGTTTCATAGTATTCCTTTGTAAAAATGAATAATTATACTTTATATTATACTAGAGGCCTGGTGCACAAAATTCATGCATGGGAGGGGGGTGTCCCTCAGCCCAGACTGCACCCTCTCTAATCCAGGACCCCTCTGGGGACATCCCTCTCGCAATTTGGGACAGCTGGCTCCTAACCGCTCGCCTGCCTGCTGGCCTGATCCCCTTAACTGCTCTCCCCTGCTGACCTGATCCCCCTAACTGCCCTCCCCCGCCAGCCTGATTCCCCCTACCTGCCCTTCCCTGCCAGCCTGATCCCCCTAACTGCTCTCCCCTGCTGGCCTGATCACCCCTAACTGCCTCTGTCTTGGCCCCACCACCATGGTTTTGTCTGGAAGGATGTCTGGTCTAATTAGCATATTACACTTTTATTAGTATAGAGGCCTGGTGCACGGGTGGCGGCCAGCTAGTCTGCCCTGAAGGGAATCCTGGATCAGGGTGGAGGTCCCCTCAGGGGGCGGGACTGGTCAGGGCAAAGGGCCTGGGGTGGTTTGTAGGCCGGCCACACCCCGATCAGAGTGGGGGATTCCTGCTGGGGGATGGGGACGGCCTGGGCGAGGGGCCACCGGGGCTTTGCAGGCTAGCCACGCCCCCATTGGGGTGGGGGTCCCCACTGGGAGGCATGGCTGGCCTGGGTGAGAGGCTGAGGGCCGTTTGGGGGTGGTTTGCAGGCCGGCCAAGCCCCCGGCTTTATCCGGAAGGATGTCCGGAAGGTCTCCAGAAGGTCTCCCGGTCTAATTAACATATTACTCTTTTATTAGTATAGATTATATTATACTATATTTCCTTGTTTCTTTTGATAGATATTTAGATGTTGTTTGTTTTTTCTCAACATAAATGCTACAATGAACTTTATTTTAAAAATATAATTTTGTATAGCTACATGAACACCACACACACGCACACACACACACACACACACACACACACTATAGGACACAATTTCAGAAATAATATTTCTGAATCAAAGGTAATACATACTAAAATTTTATTAGATAGTGCCACATTGACAGTGATAAATTTGTACTTTTTGATTATTAGTAACAATGCCTACTTCTTCAAACACTAACCAACGCTAGATTTCAAGAACTTTTTTGAACTTCCCAATAGAACACTACACAGAGACATACACAATTGCTGTTTTAATTTTAATTTATTTAATTATTAGTGATAGTATCCAGTTTTTCTTTCTTCTCCTTTGGTTCTTAATATTTCCTTCTTTTTTATGAATTACACACGCATGCTCTTTGCCAGGTTTTCTACAGGGTTGCTTGTTTTTTTCTTTTGATTTCTAACGACTCCTTACATAGTAGGGATGGGGACCCTTCACCCTAAATATTGAAACTCTTGTTCTGCTGGTTGTTGGTCCAGTTGGAGCACTAGCACTTTTAAAGTATGTAATCAGTGTGGCCATCTTTGTTTGTGTCGCTCCTGGGTTTCATACTGTGGTCGGATAGACATTCCCGTGGTTCTTTCACCAGGTGCACATCCGCACCTGTGCTGGGTGAACAGCGTAGCTCTTTCTTTCACACAGTCCTGGCACATGACATCATCGGGCACCCGGCCAGCGTGGAGTTTAGCAATACACCTGGGCGCTTGGGAAGCAAACGACCGGTCATGCTTCTCACGGGCATTTTCTGCACTGGGGATGCTTCCCAGGAATAACTGTTTCTGTAAGGACAGAGCAAGAAGTGCTGGTGCAGAAGAGCAGGCCATGCCCTCTCCAAAGCCGGGCTGTATTATTCAGGTCGTGTTTACACTGACGGACAGTCCACGGCATCATCACTGTGCAGAGAGACAAGGTTTGAATGAGAAGCTCTACAAAACGAGTGGGCAGCGTTTCTTCTCTCTCCTGTTTCCTCGCAGAGAAGGAATGTCAGCGAGAGACTATAAAGCAGACAGTAGTTGGCCACAGAAAACGTAAAAGGGCCTGAAAAATCATCTATTTTCATTAAAACGGAAAGTAAGGAGAGAATGTGAGACACATTTTTATTCATTTATCAACTATTTCTGGACAGCAAACATGTTGTGGGACTGTGACGGACAGGGGGGAATAAACTCCAGCTGCTCATAGTCTAGTTGGGAATGACAATCTGAAAAATAGAGAGAAACAAAGAATGGGTTTGGGGAAGGACCAAGGAGTGTGGGTGAGGCAGGAAAGCATTTTTCCTTTCTGAATTCTGCTACTCCATGCTTCCCCGACTTCTTCTTATTGGAAATCGGAAGTGCACACTCCTCACTGAGAGCTGTGAGGAGAGAAAGCCTGGGTGGCCTTTTCCATGTCAAAGGCAGAGCTTCAGAGGGAAAACCAGCCCCCACTGGGTGTACCTGACGCAGGAGGGTGTACCTGACACAGGAGGGTGTACCTGACCCAGGAGGGTGTACCTGACGCAGGAGGGTGTACCTGACGCAGGAGGGTGTACCTGACGCAGGTGGGTGTACCTGACTCAGGAGGGTGTACCTGACCCAGGAGGGTGTACCTGACGCAGGAGGGTGTACCTGACGCAGGAGGGTGTACCTGACGCAGGTGGGTGTACCTGACGCAGGAGGGTGTACCTGACGCAGGTGGGTGTACCTGACGCAGGAGGGTGTACCTGACGCAGGTGGGTGTACCTGACGCAGGAGGGTGTACCTGACGCAGGAGGGTGTACCTGACGCAGGTGGGTGTACCTGACGCAGGAGGCTGTACCTGACCCAGGAGGGTGTACCTGACTCAGGAGGGTGTACCTGACCCAGGAGGGTGTACCTGACGCAGGTGGGTGTACCTGACGCAGGTGGGTGTACCTGACGCAGGAGGGTGTACCTGACTCAGGAGGGTGTACCTGACCCAGGAGGGTGTACCTGACGCAGGAGGGTGTACCTGACTCAGGAGGGTGTACCTGACGCAGGTGGGTGTACCTGACGCAGGAGGGTGTACCTGACGCAGGTGGGTGTACCTGACGCAGGAGGGGCACCCGCTGCTGAAGGAGCTGGCCAGCCCATCCCAACACACAGCCCGTGCCCTTGAGGCGATGCAGGAAAGCCAGGCCTAATTCTGGATTTTGGTTTTGATCTGCATGAGGGGGTGTAGAATAGGGTGTGGGATGTCCCAGGGCTCCGTGCTGGGTCCTCTCTTTTCTGTCTGCACTCCCTCTCTTGGCTCTATGTATGCCCTGAAGGCACCTGCATTTATACCCGGGCCAGGACCCCTCCCAGGAACTCCTAGCGTGTATCCAGCTCACTCCTTGATGTCTATCTCCATCTCCATGTCGAAATGGAGCCCCTGACACAGCCCACTGAATCTCTTCTTCTGCTTCTCCATTCCTGTCATTCCATTCTCCCAGGGGCTCGGCGAATGCTGGCTCACGTTGTCACCACCACGCCCTGCCAGCTCTGTCTTGCCATCCCTTTGGGATTCCCACTGCTGCCATCACCCTGGTCTCAGCTAGCGTGGTTTCCCGGACTGGACTGCTGCTGTGCCCCCTCCCTGCCCTCCCTGCCTCTGCCCTCAGCCCGCAGTCCCTTCTCACTCGGGCCTCCCTGCCCCTGTGAGGTGGAGCATGAGGTGCCGCGTGGTGCCCTCTTTCCCAGAGTAGAAGCCTCAGTGTCAGAAATGTTTCTCTGGTTTCTCTCCTCTCTGTGGGCCCCACCTTCACCCCTTGCCCCTCCCCTCCTTGCTCACTCCCAGGCCTGGCTCCTCTGCCCTCCACACTGCCAAGCCCTCACCTGCCCCAGGATCTTTGCACAGGTCGCTCCCTCACCTATTAGTCAGGGGCCCATCAGCAAACAGCTGGGCCCTCCGAACTGAGAACTTGGGAGGATTTATGCACGAGGCGTGGAGGGGGCCGCGTGGGTTGTGCAGTCAGTCACCTGGGACTTGTAAGCAGCCGGCTCTGAGCCCGGGAGCGCTGTGTTTGTCCCACTGTGTGAGCCCCTGTGCTGCTGGGAAAACCATTCACAGGGCATTTCCCAAAGGGGGTTCCACGGGCATCGCTGGAGTGTTCCAGCTGCTGAGGCTCATTCTGCACATTTCGGTGAGCTTTGTCGATTTTACCAGGAGGTTTTCTGACAAAAGCCGGAGTGTGTGGTCCTTCTATAAGAGATGCTAAGGCGTTGGCCGTGCAGTGACACCAGGGAAGGAACAGCCACGTGGCTGGTGTGCGGGCAGTGGCTGCAGGTCACGGTTGCCACCTGCCCAGCATGCGTAAAACTGTGCACGTCATACGGATAGAAATAAAAACAGCAAAGCTGAGCGGCGCTGAGCTGCCCCCAGGCCCAACCTGCTGCGTGTGAGCCGACGGGAGGGGCAGGCCATTAGGCAACACAGTCCCGGGGTTCCCCAGGCTTTGCCGCCACACCCAGGCCACGGAAATGCGTCCTTCCTCAGTACTTACGTACTTCACTTGTGCTTTATGACAGCTTTTATTCTTTAATTTCTGCTTACCCTTAATGGGGAGGCAGCTTCTAACTTTGGGTTTTATATTTCTCTACTCCTGTGACTTAATTTTGCAACATGTAAAGCATCGGCTCTGCTAGAACCCCACCTTTTTGTGAACACGTTAAACAGGCCTTTCATGCGGAGGACATGGGGCTGTGTGCCTGTCACCTCCTGAATTCTCCGCCTGGAAATTCACGGATGAGACTTCCTTGCGGGGGTGTGGGGGCACCTGCGCCCTGGGTGACGTCACACACTTCCCCTTGGCATTTTCCTGGGCTTCCCTTTGGTTCTCAGCAGAAACTGTTTCTCTGACATGAGTCCCGCCTCCCTGACCTTATATCCAGTTGCAATAGGAACCTATTTGAAGTTGAAAGTGCAGACTTTAGAGAGGTGTAGATGACCTGTTGGCCAAGTGCAAGTAGCAGAGAGCCATGCTTCAAAGAATGTGAGCAAAGGTTGTCGTCTGCAGACTTCCGCGTCCGTTGCAATTGGGCTCAGCTCACCTGTAGGCAGGTTTGACTGCAGTAGAGTCATTTAATGTTGGGTTTACCCTCTTCCTGTCTCTACTGTCGATCCCATTTACCTGTAAATACTATTAAAAAATAACTAGAGCCCGGCCGGTGTCGCTCAGTGGTTGAGCGTCGACCTATGAACCCAGAGGTCATGGTTCGATTCCTGGTCAGGGCACATGTCTGAGTTGTGGGCTCCGTCCCCAGTAGGGGGCATGCAGGAGGCAGCTGATCAGTGATTCTCTCTCATCATTGATGTTTCTATCCCTCTCCCTTCCTCTCTGAAATCAATAAAATATATTTTAAAAAATAACTAGAGTGTGGGTAGTGAGAATTGATGGTCTGGTTCATTGACTCTCCAGGGTTTGCCAAAAGCCAGGTGGCCAGACAGAGGCAAATTTTGACCTTGCACTGTTCCAGTGCTTCTCTCTGTGATGAGTCAGATTTGAAGTAGAAAATCGAAAGCCGGTGCTTCCCCTAACACACTGCTGATTGAATTAAGAGCTCGCTGGCCCCTCGAGGTCATCCAGGCCCGTTCTCGTGCCCCCGACTGTCCCATGGTCAGAGGCCCTGGTGAATCAGGACACTGTGGCCGGTAGTTGAAACCCTCTCCGAAGGCAAGGAGAACGGGAACTCGTTTTGAACAGTGAAGCGCAGTCTCCGTAGGTGGAATATGTTCCCTCTTCCCAGGTGTGACGTCACGGAGGGAGACGGGGAAGAGGGACGATGAGTTCCTGACGAGTAATTCACGTTCAGCCCTGTTGAGACTGGACTTTGTTCTCTTTCTAATCAGTCTTTTATATTTAACTTCTGTTTCCTTGCTTTGCCCTTCTTTTTTTTAAAAAATAGATTTTTATTGATTTCAGAGAGGAAGGGAGAGGGAGAGAGAGTTAGAAACATCAATGATGAGAGAGAATCATTGATCGGCTGCCTCCTGCACGTCCCCTACTGGGGATCGAGCCCACAACCTGGGCATGTGCCCTTGACTGGAATCGAACCCGGGACCCTGCAGTCCACAGGCCGACGCTCTACCCACTGAGCCCAACTGGCTAGGGCTTCTTTGCCCTTCTTTACCAACCCTTGGCTTGCTTTGAAGAAATTGGTGGATAAGTTAGCTCCTGCCACGGAGCCTGAGTGACAGATAGCGTTGCTCTCACGTCTGGGATCAGCTGGTGGTGGCTGGGTATGGCGGGCCTCTGGCTGAGCTGGGCTGGACTGGCCCAGCTGGGGTGACTCAGCTCTGCTTCCTGGTTGCTCACTCTCCTCATGGCTCCAGTGGGGTAGCCCCGAAATGTTCTTTTCATGCCAAAGGTGGAAACGGAAAAGAGCAAGCAGAAATACATAGGTCTCTTTAGGCCTAGGCTCCCAAAGCACACCATCACTCCGGTCTCATTCTGGCCAAAGCAAGTCACGGGAGTGGGGACATGTGCCCTTCTTATTGAGTGGGAATCCAGAGTCACATGACAATGGGCGTGGATAGAGGGAGGGAAGAAGAATGGCAACTTTAATGCCATCCTCTACCACAGTTGGCTCACAGAAACTCGCCCGAGCCAAAATTACATACACTTTCCTTTCCTTGTGGTTTATTTTTTTCAGGAAACGAGAACCTATGGCGCCCATGGCAGTCTTTCAGGCAACATTCCTCTTGGCATTGCTGCCTTTGAGTACTTACCAGAGCGAAGGTAAGTGGAAAACACAGTCGAGAGAACAATCACATAGAGAAAAAAGGAGGTAATTGGTTGCCTTGGAGAAAAGTTGCACAATTCTTTTTTCTTTGGAAATTACATGGAATTGGTGAGTAACAACAGGTACCTTAGTCACGGGCTTCCTGATCTTGATGACTCATCTTAATAAGTCACCTTTGACCCTGACCTCCTGGCCATGGGGGCGTTTGTGAGTAGACCTAGCCCTGCAGAACTTCATGGCTGATGCGTTGAAAATGGCCATCACCAGGGAGCTTTCTGCACCTCGCTGCGGAGAGGCGGGGGAACTGCCCGGGGCTGGCCACTAAGTCAGAACACGCTGTGTGTCCCTCAGCCACGTTCACTGAGAAGCTGTGAGCTGCAAGACAGCCCTGCTCGTGCTGAAATGCTCTGTGTGGATTTAAGAAAAGCATTTATCACTTAGCTGCTTCCCTAGGGAGGGTATTTTGAAATACATTAACTTTATAAACCAAGTCAGTAAGAATTCAATTCTTCTAAAATGTTTATGGGTACTTCAGTTTGAAGGTGGATTCTTTGAGCTGAGAGCGTTTCCATTTGCTTATAAGTGTGTGTTGCTTTCTCCTGTATTTTACAAAGCTCTAACTGTTCTGTTTGTGTGTTCACTTTTCTCTGCACTCCCTCCTAAGACAGAGGAAGGCACATGCTCTCTGTAACTACCCAGACAGCTCCTGTCCGTGGATTCATGAAGAAGACATTTGCGAGAAACATCCATAGAATTTTGCAATTTTCCCTTAAAACTCCATGAAAAGATATTTGGAAATTTTTAGAAAAGGAGATTTTGTTCTGATAAGAGCTCAGTTTTCTGTCTGGGATTCTTTAGGTCTGGCTTGACTTCTTTCAGGGCACATGGGAAAATGCCACTTTCATGGCTTGTTAAAAATCATAGTTTGACTGTTGGTGTCTTCCCTACTCTGCAGCTGAACGGTAGGAACTAGTATTTCCTATTTGTAGTATGTCTACCCCTCCCCCACCTCAGGAATATCTCAGGGTGACCCAGCTGGCCGCAGGGTCCCACCTCAGAGAACCCCAGGCGCGTAGCCAAGCCTTCGGCACCACACTTCCCCGGGGAATTCTCATTATCTGCCCCGAGGGCTATTTGCTGTGTGCCTTCTCCTCACAAGACCTCTGCTCTCTGTCCCCCTCAGCTCCTGTTGTTTAGACCAGACATGCGCCTGCCTGTTCCTCTCCCACCAGCCTTGTTTCTGCCTCCAGCTTTCTCAGCCTGGCATGCCTGCATTGCTAAGTAATCCTGTGTTCGTCCTCGCCTACACTACTTGGATTTCTTCCTCCATTTCTGCTGCATCCGACCAAGTACCTACTAAGGCTCCCCACTCACACTAGTGTCCTCCCACGGGATCACCCACCAGCTCAGGTGTGAGCCTCCATTTCAGATGAAGAAGCTTCTCCCGGCCAGGGAGCAGGGCCAGGGCTCCCTGCGTTAGCCCCGGGCTCGCGTCTGCATCACCAGAGAGCAGGATCGTAGCCTCTGGCTGGCTTTTCTTCCAGTCTCTTGTGTGTACGTACACACAGACAGAGATAAAGATGTAAATGTGCAGACTTCTTCACAGAAGTGAAATTATGCTGTCTCTACTGGGGATATTTATACTTAAGTGTGTGTGTGTGTATATATGCATATACATATATATATGTATGTATTTGAGTGTGTGTATATATATGTATATATTAGAGTACATGTACTTATGTTAAGTATATACTTATTAAAGTACATAGAGTATAGAGTATATATTGTATATAGTATAAGTATGTATACTGGGGAAATATACTCTATACAGCAGTGGGCAAAAGTAGGCTTACAGTTCTTTGTATGGAAAAGTATATAATACAAGAATAAATAATAGAAAAATAAACTCTGTTTCATGTACTCATAGCTGTAGGCTACTTTTGCCCACCCCTGTATACTTATGAGTATATGTACTTTAATATAGTATACCCTTATTAAGAGGATTAATACAACATACAATGAGAGTTGTTACCTTTGAGGTTAAATGTTCTTCTAGAAAGAACATTATATTAAATGGCTGCATCGAGTCCCATCTTGTGAATGGACCATGGTTTATTTCCTTAAGTGGTGTCGGGGCCAGACAGAGAAACTGGATGGGAAGGTGGGAGGAGGGGCTGTGATTGAACCAGTCAGTCTGATTCCCCAGCCTGCCTTTCGGGCAATACTCCAGGGCAGCGTTAGGGAAAGAGAGGGAAAGAGTGCTGGGCCGAGGGCCAAGGGCCTTGGGTTCTGGTCAAGTTGTCACTTCCTTTTTTGTTTTAACCTCAATTTCCTCATCTGAAAAACAATGGGATTGGACTTAATCTCTAAATCCCTTTAGCTCTCCGACTTGACCTTGGCCTTCCCCACTATTTCCCAAGGAAGTCCTAGATGGCTTTTGACCAAATTATTTTGACTGACTGATGTTTCTCCAGTATTTGAGTCACTCAACACTTGCTGATGCATATGCCAGTCTAGGACTTCCCCTTCTGTCTAACACAGCATCCAGTAGCTTGCTAGAGTTTCCAGAAATAACGCTGATACCAGTAGTTAACTGGCTCATTCAGCAGCCAGTCACTGAGTGCCTGTGCTGGGACAGGTGTGGTACTGGTCTTGGTTTCACTGAGCTGAGTAAGCCTTGGTCTCACCCCTGTTTAGCTCGCAGTCTATGGGGAGACAAACACACAACAGACTTGTACAGCGCTCTGCGATCAGTGCTCAAACAAGGGCCTCGCGAAGCAGCCACGGGGAGCAGAGAACGCCAGGCAGGACACATGGAGGTGTTAGTGAGGAATGGCTTGTCAGGCACTTGAGACCTCGCGGAGATCCTGGATCTCTGTCATTTGAGATCAACGTGCGCTATGGGTAAGACACTGTGCCAAGTGCTGGGGACAAGAGTCCATCCAAAGACACATAAGCATCAACCTCTGTCCTTCAGGGAATTTGAATCTAGAGTGAGACCAACAACAACAAACAGGCAAAATGAAATAAGGGCTCAGAAAGATGGGGGGATTTTGCATGCACTCCGCTTTCTCTGGTGCCATTGGCTCCACAAGGATTAAAAACACGCCCCCCCCCCCCCACCTAGTTCCATAAGGGACCAGCTCTTTCATCTTGCCAGTCTCCTTTTAGTTGGAAGAATGAATGCTTAGAAGATGATGTAACTCCCTCCCTCAGGGTCTATCCTGAACTGGGCTGCTTCCTGAGCCCACTGGCCTCTGCAGGTATGATTCATGTTTGAATCTCTCTTCTTTCACAGACTGTTACACCACTAACCCTCCTACACTTGCAATCTCTCATTATTTCAAGAGTCAGTTGTGTCTCTCCAGTAGGTTCGTTCCTCGAGCAAGGAACCTTGTCACGATTCTTTTATTTCACACCAAATGCCTCATATGTTGCGGGTGCTGCTCTCATCCAGAAAGTTCGGTGAATTCTTGCCAGAGGTGTTTTAAGTTCTGTGCATTGAGATGGGCTGTTTCCCACTTTATAACTATATAATGAACAACAAAATACTGACTTTCAAAACAAGCTTTCATTTTTGACTTCCAGAAATATGAAATTGATAGCAACAAGTCCTGTTGTTCAGCCCTGCTGTGAATTTCCAAGCCAGTTATAGTGTCCAAAGAAGTGTCCTTTATTGTTTCATTGTTAGATAAATCTGTGCAATTTGTTTAATTATTTATTGTTTGTATTATTTGTTTCACTGTTTATCAATATATTAACTTGCTGTGTATCGTTGAGCAAATCGTTTCATTCATCTAAGTCTTAATTTCTTCATCTCCAAGTGATTTCTAAACTCCCAGCTTTTCAAGGTGTCTGACTTTAGGATGCTCACGTGAGCTGTACCTTTCAAAGCTAAACACTGATGAGATTGAACAATACCGACCTATGGCTCTCCAATCCTACTCCCATTGTCATTTCATGTCTCGCTTGGTCTTTCAGTCTTGTCCGAACCTTTATCGCTGAATGTGTCCATCAATTCCACACAGCAGTCTTTGCATCTAAAATGGAGTGTCCACAACCTGACTCATCCGGAATTAAAAATGGCTTTTCAGATCGAGATCAGTAGAATTAACAAATCCAATGTCATCTGGGTGGTAAGTTTTGTTTTGTTTTGACTCTATATTTTAAAAATCCTTTTCTGGTGTCACCGATTTTCTTTTATAACAGACAGAAAATCCCAGTATGGAAACACGTTAGCAATGCAAAACAGTGTTCCTAAACAGCCGCATTTCTGTGTTTTTAGTGAAGAGGATTGGGAACGAAGTAATGCAGGGGTCCTCAAACTTTTTAAACAGGGGGCCAGTTCACTGTCCCTCAGACCGTTGGAGGGCCAGACTATAGTTTAAAAAAAGACTATGAACAAATTCCTATGCACACTGCACATATCTTATTTTGAAGTAAAAAAACAAAACGGGAACAAATACAATATTTGTATTTGCATGTGGCCCGCGGGCCATAGTTTGAGGACCCCTGAAGTAATGACACAATTTGGTTGGGCAGGTTGGATGGGACGCATGAACAGCTCATTTCTTCGGTCCCGCTGGGCCCCTCAGAAGGTTGTGGGGTCGGTCCCAGTGAGTACTGACTCCCCGTCTATGAAGATCAACCAGCTTAGTCCTCTTCCTTCTTTCTTCCCGTTCCATCAGAGACTTTGTAAACAAGATGTAATTTGGGCAACATTTTCTTGCCAGCGTGGCTTCCAGTCAGTCTTTGCTTGCACTATGCTGACAGCAAAGAAGAATGAGTCTGGCACCTTCTTGTTCTGGCAGGACAGCACTTCTTCATGGTGGCCTTGGTCACATCACAGGTGGCTTTTCCTGTAACAAATTAAGTGAAGAAAATCCTGATGCCACACTTTTGCTTTTGAATTACTTGGTTGGATTTTTCACTCGTCTTGATTCCTATCATGGCTGTGTCTGTTTTGCCTGATGCTTCCTCGTCTAGTGCAGTGGGCACTTGGGTGGTTTCTTTCAATGATCATGGATGGTCTGGGAGACCTTAATAATCTGCCAGTGCATCCGTTCACTCATTGTCCTGGGATGGTGGGGGACGGCGGCATGTTTTCTCGTTGGAGGGGCGTGGAGGAGCTGCCTGGAGAGAAGGCAGACACGGGTCGTGTCATTGCTGGGACCTCCCTTTACTCAGTGCAGGGCCACTCCTCTCGGGCCGTGGAGGCCGGGGTCCAGGAGTCCCGATGGTTTGCTCCTTCAGGAAAGCAGGAAGGCCACTCATTTTAAAGCCTCCAGTGACTTTCCTCATTCACTCTTGCATCTGAGATCTGAGTGAAATATAGTTCTGACTCTGTCGACGTAGGATGGACAGCAGGTGTATAACTCTACCCCCAGTGAGAGCTGTTTAGTGTTCTGATGATAACACTAGCCATGTCTCTGGAGAGCTGTTCACCTCCCAACATCAGCACATCTTCCCACCCTCCCACCTCATACTGACCAGTTCATGAAAACAGCCCAAACACAATTCACCACGTTAAAAAAAAAAATCACAGGATTGATGCATTCAAGGAAAGTTTTCTCTCCTCTTTCTAAGGCTGTAAACACCACAAAGCACAATGTGGTTAGACAGAGCCCACACACCCATGCGTGGTGTCGGGGAGAAGCCGAGCCGCTGCCTGCTGATGAGCGGGGGAAAGCACTCAGCATGTGACCTTAGAGCAGCGGTTCTCAACCTGTGGGTCGTGACCCCTTTGGCGGTCGAACGACCCTTTCACAGGGGTCGCCTAAGACCATCCTGCATATCAGATATTTACATGACGATTCATAACAGTAGCAACATTACAGTTATGAAGTAGCAACGAAAATAATTTTATGGTTGGGTCACAACATGAGGAACTGTATTTAAAGGGCCAGAAGGTTGAGAACCACTGCCTTAGACCATGGGCCCAGGTCCGGGCGCTGTTCAAGGCGAGGGTCTGACAAGCTCACGACAAGGGTGTCCTGCCCGAGGGAGGGTCGCTGACCAGTGCTGTGAGGCTGGGGTGCGGCCTGACTTCCAGCAACTGGGAAGAAGGGCTGTTTGAGCCAAAAAATGTCTTTATCCCGAGGTCAGTGAAAAGATGGGAGTGGCAGGATCTGATTGGAAGTGTTTAAAACGCCTCCTCTGCGTGTGCTGTGGAGAGCAGGTGGGGGAACAGGAGGAGGCCACGTGTGACCAGCAGCAGGCTGTGGGGTCGGTCCAGAGGAGAGGCTCCTGGGGGTGGGGGGCAGTGGAGGCAGAGTGGCCAAATATGAGAGAGATGCAGGAGGGGAGACCAGTTTGTGGCTTGTTGATATTATAAAAAGGTCACCATGATGGGTACAGTTCCTTTTCTTGGTACATTGAACAATATTGAAGCAAAATGTACTTGAACTTCTCAGATTAAATAGTGATTAATGGTCAGGTCCACTAAATTGGTACTTAATAACATGTTTTATAATCTAGAAATGAAGGGATGCCACACACTGAATAAAATATAAACGACGTACACGTCGGAGTTTTGCATCGATCAGGGGCGCGGTCAGGTGTGCCCAGGTGACTGAGGTGTGCAAGGGTAGCTTTTAGAAGCAGGACTCAAGTAATTCTCTACTAGCTGGCAAGACTTTTCTTAGCAGGTCCTGTGTGACCAGCACTGTGACACCTTCATCTCTGGTCTCTTCCTCTAAGAATGAGTTGCTTCCATTTCCTTTCACTTGCTCCACTCGGACCCCCTGGACTTGGAGGCTCAGAGCGGTGGGAGCCGAGTCTGTGAGAAGCAAGAGGCTCTGGCCGGTTCCTCGCTGAGTCGTCGGAGCACAGGGAGCCGGCTGGGAAGGATGGCGGGTCCTGGCTCATGCTATGGAGTTTCAGGGGGTGTGCTCTGGGATAAGTCCAGGCAAGCCCTTTTCCAGGACAGCATGGCTGCGTTCCCAACGGTTTCTCTTGACTTCCAGGAGAACTATAGCACCACTGTGCAGCAGAACCAGACCCTGCAGTGGACATGGGAATCCGAGCTGCCTCTGGAATGTGCGACGCACTTTGTAAGGATACGGGGGAAGGAGGATGACGCTTGGGCCTCCCAGCAGAGAATCTGGAGCAGCTGGAGCGCATGGGTGGAAGTGGATGGTAAGAAGTGAGGTGATGCCCTAGCTGGTTTGGCTCAGGGGATAGAGCGTCGGCCTGCGGACTGAAAGGTCCCAGGCTTGATTCAGGTCAAGGGCACATGCCTGGGTTGTGGGCTCGATCCCCAATAGGGGGCGTGCAGGAGGCAGCCAATCAATGATTCTCTCTCATCATTGCTGTTTCTATCTCTCTCTCCTTTCCTCTCTGAAATAAATAAAAATAAATGTTTAAGAAAAAAGAAAGAAGCGAGGCAATGAAAGAGTGAAAGGGTTTAATGTAATAATATTTGGGGATCAATAGTCCTCTTTAAGGTACTCGCAGGACACCAGCCGTTTCCTTTGGCTCCCATTGGAACTAACAAGCTTATTTCCCATTGGAACGAACAAGCTTGGGTGGGAAACTAGGCCCCAGGAGAGAGACGTCTGAGATTTGGCCTCTGAATCTATTCATTGAAATAATTATGCAAATCCAGACCATTTTTATTTCATTTCCAAATGTGTAGGGAAGGCTAAGGGAGCCAAGCAGGACACGAGCTGTACATGTTTGTATTAGAATGACACACACAGTGTGTGTGCGGCTCTGCCACTGTGTCCTTAGAGCAGTCACAGGCAACATGGAAATGAATGACAGTGATTGTTTTCCAATAAAACTTTATTTACAAAAACAGATGGTGGGCTGGCGTTGACCCCTCAGTTAGTTTGCCAGTATCCCTAATGTGGAGAGAAGGGAGGGACATATGGGAAAATGAAAGCCATTCTTTGAGTAATGAGACTATAGATAAATACGCTTTAAATATCACTTAATCTTGATAATTTAATTTTGTTGTAATTAAAATTTACAGTGGGTATGCCACCATTTCTTATGGTTCAGCTAAGCAATATCATTTGGTTCTCTCAACTATATATCCTGCCAAGTTATCTGGAATTCCAACCAATAGAACCATTCTTCATTAAGTGCTTATTCCAGTTTATGATCTCAAATGGATAACATTAACCCATGAGTAGCCTAGGGATTAGTTTAATACTAAATAATAGAATTAAATCTACATTCTTGTCACTGTTTTAAGCACTATACATACTGAGTCCTCACATCTGCACATCTGCCTGCTTCACAGATGAGGAGACTGAGTCACAAATAGGTTAAAAAAAACCCAGGCAAGGTCAACAATCCATAGAGGGGTGTAGCCATAATTCCAACCCAGACCACCAAGACCCAGAAACCGTTGCATCCTACTGCTGGAGGGATACGCTCATGGACGAAACAGCGGTTAACAACACAGTAATGAGAATGAACTTCATAAACAACATATCTATTTTGATAAAAAATACACTACATTTCTCCAAACTATCATCTCCAAACTAACTCAAGAATAAAGGGGAAACCTGATTATTCCTAACCCCCAATGCACTGGTTCCCAACCATGGTCACACGTTAGAATCACCTGAGGACCTTAAAGAACACCCCACACCAGGCACTCTGCATGGGTGGCATGAACGATGGCAACCGGGGTGCCTCACAGGCCAGCAGTGGGACTGTGGTGGGCTTGGGAGTGGGGACTAAAGGAATCTGAGCAGTGGTAAGCGCAGGCAGCTCTCCAGGGAGGCCAGCTGTGAGGGGCAGGTGGAGAGGGGGCCGAGGCATGCCTGGGGAGCACGATGCTGCTGCTTAAAATGGGAGAGACGGGGCTCTTACATGCAGGTGGGCCCTACATAGGGAGAGACTGATGCACAAGGAGATGGCTGAGGGGCTGGCATTTGTGAGGAGGCAGGAGGGACAGTACACGTTAGAGATTGTGCAGGACGCGGCTGTGGAGCTGGCCAGACCTAGCGTGTAACTGTGGCTTTGCCACTCGAGTGAACTTGGGCTCAGTCCTGCCTGACCTATGGTTGTGAAGGGGGAAGATGACCTGAGATAAAGGACATATCACTCAAGACAGGGCCTCCCACGTGGCTGGGGTCCATGGAGCAGGCCATGGTCACCCCCCACTAGCGATCACCCAGCCGTCCTCAGAGGCCACATGAAGGGGTCTGGACAACAGCCGTGTGCTGGCGTGACACTGGGAGCTGGCACACAGGACTGTGTTGTGTGCGCCCACGTTCATGGGTTTGCTGTGGGGAGCGAGGGCCCTATTTTCTCCAGAAGAGAAGCAGCTGAAGTTGCCTGTGGAGAGTGAGACGGAGGGGCTGTTTGGATTCTGAGTCTCTTTCTCACCGAGATGTCTTCTCTCTTGCAGCTCTGAGTGTGTTTGGACAAGGCCCGCCGCTTGTTCTCCCTGTAGATAAGCTGGTGGAGGAGGGATCCAATGTCACCTTCTGTTACGTTTCTAGTCGCAAACAGAGTAAGGTATCCTGTTTCTGGGAAAACAACCCGATCCTCAGAGAGCAGCTGGACACACATGTGTCTGTGTTCACCTTGACGAATGTTCCCTTCATTAGGATCTGGGGGTCGAACCTCTACTGTAAGGACATGGACATCACACCCGGCACGGTTCTCTTTGTCTCCAGTAAGCATGCGCCTTCTCCCTGCCCTCTTCCCGCTTCCTAAGGAACCGAGGGGCCCCCTTCCCCAGAACACAGTTCACATTTCCACTCATGGTCGTTTCCTCTGACCTCCCAAGTCTTCCAGGAGGGACTCAGGGAAGGAAACCCTGGAGCAATCCCAGCAGGATTTCCTGACGATGCCTGGTCCCTATTGGCAATTTGATGCCTAGAAACCAGGAGTATTAAGGGGAAAAAGCTCAGGTCATGACCTGGAACGAGGGGCAGCTGGGGTTGGGGTCCGGGCACCTGGGCTGACTCTCTCCCGGGCTGGGCCTGCCAGGTGGACACATTTCTTAGCCTCTCTGAGCTGGTGTCTGCCCCTGGGGAAGGGGGACGATGACCACTGTTGTGAGGATTAGTGAACGTGGACGGGGCTGGCCCCGAGCTGCTAGCTGCACACAGTAGGGACTCAGCACACGAGGCCATCACTTCCATCACCCCCGTGGGTGGCTGCGGTGGGGAGGGAGCACTGGGGTTTTCTGTAGCTCTCTGTGCACCCGTCCTGTCCAGGGGCTCCTCTGTTCTGTCTTGAGACGGGGCAAGATCTGTGACTGTGCCCTCGCTGCTTCCCCGACGAAGGGCCTCCCCGGGCTCCTGGGCACTTGGTTTGTGCTCCTTGGCCTGGCCTCTTCGGTCGGCACCATTCTGGCGCTCCCAGCTCCCGCTGCAGAGGGTAGCAGGTTCCCCAAATCTGACCGACTTCCTGGCAGCACGTGTAACCCCCAGGCTGTCAGCCACAGCTTCAGAAATGCAGCCCCAGGCAACTCTGACTGGGTTCTTTCATTCTTTCACTCGCTCTGTTGCTGAGCAACACTCAGAGCGCCTACCAGCAGGCGCTGGGTGTACAACATCCAGCAAACACACCCGGGGCTGAGCAAGCAGCACACCGGCCACTCGCACCCACGATGCGCGGAAAAGCACGGGGCGGGGGTGGGGGGCCAACGAGCGTGCACATGGGACACATCCATGCAAGGGACCCTTTCGCTGCCAGACCCCAAGCAGAGCTGTGCACTGTGTTTGCCTTTGATTTCACGAGGCCTTTCGTCTGTCTTTCCTTCCGGTGGACAGAAGTACTTGAGGAGCCCAAGGGCTTTTCTTGTGAGACTCGGGACTTCCGGACTTTGAACTGCACTTGGGATCCTGGGAGCGACACTGACCTGCCGAAATACCGCTCCCAACGCTACGCTTTATTTGAATCGTAAGTGAGCTCGTTACATTCTTGACAGATACGTCCTCGTTTAAGTCCTGGTGACAACATAACAAAGGCCACGTTTAGATGTTGTGAAAATTTGAACAGATATTTTTAAACCGCCCTGACAGTCCTAGGAGCTCTTAGCTGGTCGCTAAGGACGTCCAACCCGAGTTTCATCAAAGGAAAGTGTACCATCAAAATGACAAGACAGACCATGAATGGTTGGTTCATCTTGACGTGAAAATACTTCCATCTTTTTAAATTAGAGTTCCAGCTGCGTCTACCTCATTTCCAACTTTTTAAGAATATCCAAAGGAAATGGAGGAGAGGTCTTTCCCGCCTGCGAGGGGTGTCGGTGACTCACTGTCCCACATTTCACCACAGAAATCAAACTTGCTGAAACAGTATTTTCGTCATCGGCGTTGGTTGATGATGGATGGATGCGCTGTGGAACATGGTTTAAAGCCACTGAACATCCCCGAGGGAGACTGGCATGCACTTCCTCACTGACCATAGCGTAACCCCTGAAATTGTGTTTTTGTTAAGATTTTCCGGGAAAAAGAAATTCTGTAAACACAAAACCTGGTGTACTTGGCAAGTAGCTCAAGACTCACAAGAAACGTATAACTTCACACTCATGGCTGAAAACTACTTCAGGAAGAGGAGTGTCAATCTTCTCTTCAACCTGGCGCACCGAGGTGAGGCTAGAGCTGCCGTGGCCATGTCTTTGTTTGGCACATGGGGTGGTGGTGGGGGAGGTGCGGGGCGGCGAATGTGCAGCAGGTCTTTGCCTAATTCACATCCTAAGCGAAAGTTACCATTTATAACTCTCTTCGTGGATGCATGTGTGGCCCACGGTCCCCTGTTACTGGTTGGTTTTGATAATGTAATAAGCACCCATGAGCTTACCGCTCAACCTCACGACGAGGACGGTGACAAAGCCTTACTTCATGTCAGTCCCGTAATTCTTCTCATTCCGGTTTCCTATTTTGGTTAGACTCTGGGTTCTGTGACATCCTCCCCATGGGCTGCTTCTTCAAGTTCAGGCGCCCCTCCTCCATCCGCCTGATTTATTTAATTTTAGGGGTCCTCAGGTAGTTTATTTTTGTATTTCGTTCAAAATTTCTAATATAATCAGTGAGAGAGAAGGGTGGCAGTTGGCTTACTCCATCCTGGCTGTAAGTCTGGTTTTGTCTGCCATTTTCTCAAAAATAAACAAAACTACTTACCGAATAAATAAAGGAGGAAACGAACCACTTACTTACCAAAGTCTTTTGGATCTGTGCTTGAACTCTTTTTACTTTGTGTCCTTATTCTCCCCCCACCCTTTTTTTTGGCAGTTCACCCAATGACTCCCTTTAATGTGTTATTTGAAAGTGTAAGCACCACAAATGCCACCATGACCTGGAAGGTCCATTCCCTGGGGAATTTTTCCACGTTTTTGTGTCAGGTTGAACTCCACGGCGAAGGAAGAGCCATACAAGTAAGGACACTGCTTACTACTCTATTTTCAGAAACCCCTTGATGCCAAGATCAGAGGGCCAGAGGAACAAAATCTCTCTGCACTCTCATGTCTCTGTGGGTTCCGATGGGGTGGGTTTTCAGGGTTGAAAAAGGTCCCTGAAATTCACTGTAGACTTTCAGCAGGGGGCCGTAGAGATTTTTCTTCCCGAAGAACTAGTCTTACCCCAGCTCAGGCTGTGCCGTGCTGGGATTGGGCTTTGTGGTGGGGAGCGCTCACCGATCTTCTTTTTCATCAAGCAGCACAATGCTTCCAGCCAGGTGGACGGTCAGTACTTCTTCAGCGGCCTGGCCCCCGCCACAGAGTATGCGGCCCGAGTGCGCTGTGCTGCCAGGCACTTCTGGAAATGGAGTGAATGGGCTGGCCAGAACTTCAGCACACTCCAAGCCGGTACGCTCCAATCCCTGGCATTTCACGCAGGGATCTAGACTGACTGATGGGAGGTGGTTCTCTTCTCTGGGAGCTCTTGTTTGTACCAAAAAGTAAGGGGGAAATACTACAAAAGAGGCTGGGTGCTATCTTTAAAAAGACAAAGAAGCTGGCCCTCATTGGTTTGGTTCAGTGGGTAGAGTGTCGGCCTGCAGACTGAAGGGTCCCAGGTTCGATTCTGGTCAAGGGCACATGCCCGGGTTGTGGGCTTAATCCCCAGTGGGGCCCATGTGGGAGGCAGCCAATTAATGATTATCTCTCATCATTGATGTTTCTATCTCTCTTTCCCTCTCCCATCCTCTCTGAAATCAATAAAAATATTTTTTTAAAAAAGAAAAAAGGGGAAGTAGTTGAATTAAATGGCTAATGAGATATGAGTGGGAAGACATCCACTTGGAACATTTGCCACCGGTGTTATTTCTACTCTCTATTTTCTCTCTGATCTTTGTTTTCGCCAAAGTGGTTTCTAAGCTCCTGGCATTGCTGGATTCCCACTGGACTTGGGGCTGTGTTAATTAGTAAGGACTTTTAACTCAGGACCAGCAAACATAGCGTCCATGCCAAGGAAAGCATTGGTCTCATGCCAAATAACTCTAGGCCAACTTTGGAAATATAATGATATTTGGAAACTTGATTGTGATTGATGAGTCATTGGTTCAGCAACAGCAAACCGTGAGCCCCCTCTGGCATGCCCGCAGGGGCCGTTTCCTCAATATTCCAGATCAGAGAGTTTTTCTCCAAACCACTATGTGTTAGAGCTCCAATAGGCCTCAGCAGACTAGATGGCCCAGCCCTACTTCAATATAATAAAGTACTACCATTGCCCAGTTTACTGATGAAGCAACTTGGGCCCATAGTGTGAAGAGACTTGCCTAGTTTGCAAAGTTAATGAATGGCTGAGAAGTAATAGTAATAATAATCCTATATAATAAAAGGCAAATTGTCCCCTCGGGAGTTCGACTCACCAGGAGTTCGACCGCTGGCTATGACATGCGCTGACCACCAGGGGGCGGTGCAGAACGAAGGAAGGCCCTGGCAGGCAGCTGGGGGAAGGAAGCCCCGAATGGCCCTGATCATCAGCCAGGCCTAGGGACCTGACCTGTGCACAAATTTCATGCACTGGGCCTCTAGTAATAATAATAATAATAATAATAATAATAATAATAATAATAATAATGGCTGACATTTATTGAGTATGTAGTAGGTGCCAGACACAGCTCAAAGTGCTATCAATATGTTTCTCTTTTAACCCTCACAACATGCAGTCGGCACTATTGCTATCCTTACCTTACAGATGCGGAGACACTGAGGCTCAGAGGATAATGAACTGGCCTGGCCAGTGACTGGGCTGTGGCTGCACCTCGCAGCCAGGCAGGCTGACTGCAGAGCCCGCCCTCACCCGGAGCTGGATTCCACAAGTTCTGTCTCCTGCTGTTGTTACTGCAACCTTGAGACCTGGCTATTTTAGGGCCAGAGGAAGGATTGCATGTATTTATTTTAGTCCATCTTATTGTTCGTGTTTGTAGGCAGGCAGAGCTCTTTCTGTTTCACCTGAGGAGGCTCATTTTATTTTATTTTATTTATTTTTTATATTTTTATTGATTTTTTACAGAGAGGAAGGGAGAGAGATAGAGAGTTAGAAACATCGATGAGAGAGAAACATCGATCAGCTGCCTCTTGCACATCTCCTACTGGGGATGTGCCCGCAGCCCAGGTACATGCCCTTGACCGGAATCGAACCTGGGATCTTTCAGTCCGCAGGCCGACGCTCTATCCACTGAGCCAAACCGGTTTCGGCAAGGAGGCTCATTTTAAAGCAGCGACTCTAATTGAGGGGGGTGGGGATGGCACTGCCTGCGTCAGAATCTACGCACGGGGTTGGTCACTGGTCATGCTCAGCAGGCCTCCTCATCGTGTCTGGGGTTCCTGCCCAGCCTGCCCATCCTCACACTCCCCGGGACCCCGATAATTTTTCCTAGCTGTGTGGATTTCTCAAGGGTCCCCAGCTGCAGAAAGCCCTGAGAATAATATGGCATATTCCTCAGTTGTATTTTATTAAAGAATGTCTACTTGAGTAAGGCTGCTTTTTATGCTTGGTTTTTGCAAATTTATTCCAACATTATAATTAAACTTAAGTGCTAAAGGAAAATGGCAAAAGGATAGAGATTTTAGTAAACTGTTTCTTTTAGATTATAGTCTAATAAACCTGAAAACACTTAGCTTTTGATGATGACAAGAAATTAGACAAACCTACTGATGGTGAATTCATACTTTGCTTTTTAACCTCTGAGAGCACTTTGGTGAATGCTGGAAAGCTTGAGCTTGTGTGCATTATAATCACACTTCGGTGTAATCACAAATGACACTGGGTGGAAATTATGTTGACATATATGTGAAGCACTATTGACTGTGCCACCGTGGTCTCTTCTTAAAACACCAACTTATGAACCAGCTAAGATTTTGCATTGAACTTGGGGCCCCCTATTGGGCCCGAGTATTTCAGTAAGATTTTGATTTAATGTCGGCTTCTCCAGTGGCTCCTTTAGCAAATTGAAATCTGCTTCAGTAGAGCCCAGCCGGTGTGGGAATTTACCTCAATAAGCTCCTAGAATTGGCCTAAACTGATAAAATGATTCCAAAATTCTTCGGTGGCTTCCAGAAGCTGAGGCTTGGTGTTCATAAAGGGCTTCCAGGGTGGCGTCCTATTCAGATACAGAAGACCTTTTGTTAAGCACCTACTATGTGTGCCTAGTGAAGCATGAACAAGGTGGCCGTGGATAAATGGGAGAAACGTCAGGAAGAGTGAGAGAGAAGCCTCACGGAGAGCCGTCGTCGCTGGAAGCTGGAATGTGTGGCTCTGCATTCACATTGTGACCCAGGACCTTTCCTTGGTTCGTTTCAGCTCCCTCCAAGGCTCCTGATGTCTGGAGAAGCGTGAGGTCAACGCTGGGATCTTGTAATGTCACTTTATTCTGGAAGGTGAGACGCACTGATTCAGAAGGCCAGCTTTCTGTGGCCCCGTCCTTCACCGGGAAACAAAGCGGACTTGGCTGCAGTCTTCCAACGTAGGGAACTTAGGGAGGGTCCTTACCGTGAATGGGGCAGGCATCGCCCAGCGGGGAACCCCACTCCACACCCACGTGGCTAATGCTTGCACGGCTCTGTCCTTGACCTTGACCACCCACTGCACAGATGACCTTTCTCATTGTCAGAACCTGCCTCTCTGTAGCCTCTACTCTGGGCCCGCTCCAACTTGTGCAGCCCCAGGGCATGAGTGTTATCAGACTTTGAATGCCAGGTCCTTGAGTCTCCATGTGGGAGAAATGAGCACTGACCTCAGTACAAGATCAAGCAGATAGTTTATGGAAAGGGCTGTGTGCAAGGGAGTCGAATAGGAAAGAGGAGTCGAGCTCCCCGAGGAGCTTATGGGGGGCTCTTGGGGTGGGTGGGGGGTTGGGAGTGAGGGTGAGATGCTCATCTGGTGGAGGCTGAGCCTGGGAGTCACAAGATGTTTTCCCTGGTCAGTGGCCCGCCCAGAGGGCCTGTACAATGACGCTTGTGCAAACGTTCCCATTACCATTTAATTGGCAAAACAACCGTTTTGCAGACCATGCTGTTAAGAAAGGAGGTGATTGAGTGCATTCTTCCCTCTAAGGATGTGATTAGGTAATTTCAAGGACGGAATTTCATTGAAAGCAGGGAGTCACGGTCAGGCCTCCGAGGTGGGGTTCTTTGGGCCAAGCTGAAGTCCAGCGTGACCCCACAAGTGTAACTGGAGAAGGACGTTTATCGCCATACTTCAAAGTTACGATCATTTGAGTAGTCACAGAATGTCTGTTTAAATTTAGGAGTCAAACTAAAACACTGTAATATAACCTCTAGGGTGCCCTTTGACCTTGACGAATATGCCCATGGCCACCCAGAAGGCCAGGTTTGTGTTCGGAGCTCTCAGGTCCCCAGCGGTTGATACCAATGCTTGGCCCCCCTGAGAGAGCTGGCCCCAGCCACACCCACCCGCTCTCTTCCCACCTCCCCTCTGGCCCCTCCACCACGAGCCCTGTGTGCACGCATGTGGACATGCCACTCCATATGTCCACATCCTGTCCACCTGGTCTCAGGTCTAGGGGGCACCATCAGTCCCTGGGAAGGTAGGACTGAGGGACAGGCCCT
This sequence comes from Myotis lucifugus, assembly GCF_000147115.1. NCBI lineage: Eukaryota > Metazoa > Chordata > Mammalia > Chiroptera > Vespertilionidae > Myotis > Myotis lucifugus. The sequence continues at coordinate 3,502,019 of NW_005871116.1, forward strand.
GGGAGTGGGCTTGGGACTAGGTGAGCAGGGAATTCTCTGCAACCGGGAATCTTCTAGGAGGGACTGTGGGCCCTGGGGAAGGGGGTACACAGCTGGGGGGGAGGGGGGAGGACAGGAGTTGGACCCTCTGCCGGGGCTCATGGATGGTTTCTCCCCTCAGTATCCACTCAGTCTCTTTTAAGTCCCGGCTAGAGAGTCCCCTGTTCTCTCGATTCATGCCTCGCTCCCTCTTCTGTGGCCACGTTAGGAGGAGCTCAGCCCTCCAGAGCCATCTTTGCTCTTTGCTCAGCTTTAGAGAAGACGGCCTGGTGAAAGGCTGGGCTAGGGGGTTGTTTTCTCTATTAAATTGTGGTAATTTGTTGGTGGGTGCACATGTGTGTGTATGTGTGTGTAGGCATTTGAGGGACAGAAAAGATGGAAAAGTAAGTGTGCAAACTCCTTCCAGCGGGAAGCCCATATTGAAATGATTATCAATGTTTTTCAGCCACTGTCCAAATCGCAGGCCCATGGGGAGGTCCTGTTCTACAGTGTAGCTACAGAAAAACTGGACAGACCGTCCAGCTCAAAGGTCTTCTCCATCCCTGCTCCAGCCAACGGCACAGAACTAAGCCTTGACGGGTGCTCGCACCAAATCCGTGTCACCGCCAGCAACGGTGCGGGCGTGTCTCCCGCGTCTGTGATGGTCATTGCCGGGGACCCCGGGAACCGTGAGTTGTGCTTTGTCTCGTTTTATTCTCTGGGAGGACGTTGGCGATGTTACAGGTAGAGAAGGGTGAGTCAGAAAGACAGTAACTCGGGGCGACGGAATGTCCAGTGTTCGCGGTTCCCCTTTGGACCAGGCGTGTCCGCGGGCTCCCCAGGACAGTCCTCCTCGTGTGGGGAGAAAGACTCCAGCCATCGCTTGGGCCGTTTCTGCCCTGGTGACTCTTCAACAAACGGGAAATTATCTCACATTTACTCAAATAAATGCACCAGCAACGAACACCCTGACAGAGTGGGGGATGGTGTAAATGTGGCTTGCGGCTTGTGAAGGATGAGTTGCAGGTGTGATATTGTAAACTATGTTGTCAGTCCTTGCCGCCTGTAAAGAGCCCATGAACATTCCAGAGACCATAAGAACCAGTGTCGTATCTCCAGAGGGGCTTTGCCAGAGCTGTAGAGTGAACGTGGGGACTGGCTCCCCCCCCCCAACCCCCGTGAAAGGAGCAGACAAGGTGGGAAAGACCCTGCACGTAAAATCAGCAGTGACACTGATTGCCTTCTCGGGCGAGCTGGGAATGGGGGTTGGCGCACTAACCCCACGGGCGCACTCTGAGCCGATGCACGCTTCAACATAATACAGTTGACATCCGGGGTCATTCATGAACCTTGCAACACTGTCACTACGATTACATCCTCAGACCCTGCTTACGGGGTGAGGTCAGGTGGTATAAATGTACCATTCACATTGGGCTTAAATCGGGGTTACGTGGGCTAGGGTAGAGGGTGGTGGTCCTTCGTCTTGTTTTAAGAACTATGCATTACATCAAGTAAGAAAAAGAAAGTAGGATCGCGGCGCAGAAGAAAAACTAAGGAGTTATTTAACACTAGAGGCCTGTTGCACAAAGAGATTCGTGCAAGAGGCCTTCCCTTCTTCTGGCTGCCGGCACCGGTTTTCCTCCGGCACCCGGGACCCAGGCCTTCGCTCTGGCCGGAGCCGCCTTCCATCCTCTGTCTTCGCGGCTCTGGCTCACCTTCAGTCTTTGCTCCACTGCTTGGAGCTTACGTATGCAAATTAACCGCCATCTTTGTTGGTGGTTAATTTGCATATCGTGCTGATTAGCCAATGGGAGGCGTAGCGAAGGTACGGTCAATTACCCTGTTTGTCTATTATTAGATAGGATAAGCTTTGCCTGCCGAGACCAGTACTTATGAGAGGAAATGACTGTATACAACATTCTGTCCTCATTAGAACCAGAACAGGAAAAGCAGGCATTCCATTCCCCCTGGGGGAGGGGAGACGAAAGAAAGACTGCCTCGCAGGAGGCCCAGCCCAGACGCTACTGTCTGTTTCGGGGTTCCCACCATACCTTCCTTCCCCGTGCGGCCTTCAGACCCTCCCCACCCTCTGTGGGGCTCCCTCCAGCCTCCCTAGTGTTCGCATTCTTGTCACTGGAGTGGATGAAGACACAGGCGTCCTCTGAGACAGACCAAGGAGGTGATGCCAGTTGCCGCCTCTACCTCCACTCCTCAGTCCTGCAGTTGTACAAAAGCAGCTTGATAAGAGTTGTGATTCTAAATCCCGGGTGAGGTCTTAGTGTGAATGAGTGACGTGAAAATGCTGCTTCAATGTGAGAGAGATGTGTGTCTTTGCTGAAGGGAGAGGGAAGCCCTGTCGGTAGGGTACACACAGGCCTTGGGGAGCTCTTTGCCTTGTACCAGGGCTGCACGGTCCTTTGGGCGCCCCAGCTGGGTAGTCACGTGGTGCCCTGGCAGAGTTAGCAACACCACACTTTCCCATAATGCTCAGCGGTACGTAGGATAGCCAGATAAAATACAGGACGCTGGGGAAATTGCAACTGCAGGTAGAGAGAGTAAATGTTTAATGTCTGTCTGTACCACTCAATACGTGGTCCGCAGTGGTTGAATTTCTGGGAAGCTGCCCGTGGGCTCACTCTTTGATGGGGGCCGGCTCCCTCTCAGATGGAAGCTGAGACCACTGCCTGGGAACGGGGCAGGCTGTGCAGTCAGCCTCGGGAAATGGGGGATTCCCATCCGCAGGATGTAGGGTAACCCAGCTTTAAGTCGGTAGGACTGGTGGTCCATTAAGACCATGTCACCTTTTCCCCAGTTGTCAGACCTTACACAGACTGCCCGGGCACATAAACTACGTTGAGGTGGCAACCTTGGCCATGAGGAGTGTGCACATCCTTGCATAATGCAACTTAGTACCTATCCAAATTGTCTTTTCTCTTTTTGTCCTCGCCTCAATTTCCACCCCTCACATCTAAGAAACAGCAGAGGTTAAAGAAGAAAGAGTTCAAGGCACAGGGGACGGAGTCTCTATGTCCTGGAAACCGCCACCTGGAGATGTCATAGGCTACGTGGTGGACTGGTGTGATGGTCCCCGGGAGTCGTCCTGCGATCTCCAGTGGGAAAACCTGGGCCCCAATGCCACCAGCACCGTCATCCGCTCAGGTGAGAACCTCCCACGTCACCATCTTGTCCCATCCACCTCACAGCACGATCGGCTAGGACAGTGGTCGGCAAACTGCGGCTCGCAAGCCACATGTGGCTCTTTGGCCCCTTGAGTGGGGCTCTTCCACAAAATACCACGTGTGGGCACACATGTACAGTGCGATTGAAACTTCGTGGCCCATGCGCAGAAGTCGGTATTTTGTGGAAGAGCCACACTCAAGGGGCCAAAGAGCCGCATGTGGCTCGCAAGCCGCAGTTTGCCAACCACTGGAGGTTGTCTGGTCGCTCTGGAAGATGCTCTTTGATAAATTCATCATTTTGAAATTACCGATCCAGCATGGGTGCTAGGATTTCAAATGTTGCAGGTGATATGGCCTGAGGTTTGACCTTAGATCTACTTTGCCAGAGAATATCTGAGCCTGAGGCTGGGAGAGGGTTTCATGATTTTCATGAATTTGTGGTCTCAGATGAGTGGCAGCATGACATTCTAACAATTGTCCAGAGAGCTTTTACAAAAACAAAGAAGTGTGTGGATTTGGGTGACATCTAGGACAGTGATGGGCATCGATCATCGACTCCTCAACTTTAATGGAACATACAGAATTTACCTCCCACATTGGATTTGTAATTTCAAGACTGCCATATCAGTCAAATCAAAGGAGCCTAGGTTTGCGGCTTGAGCAGGGGTTGGTAGCGCCATCTGCTGGACTCAAGATGAAAACATGGGAATTGTCTGGGTCCAGAGGGTGATAGAGGCCCTGGAGGGCATTCAGTAGCCCTTGGGGACTGAGGAGGCGAGGTTCCCCTTGGCTAGAGAACGTCAGTGGCACGGTGGGCGCTGCGGGTGGATTGCAGTGTGAGGGAAAGCCAGGAAGTGGAAGCAAAGCCTTCCAGATACTTGGCTCTCCTGGGCAGAGAAGGCACATCACTGGAGGGGGTTTGCGTCAAAGGAGGGCTGGCAGTGGCTCTCTGGTCGAATTCTGCACGGTGTCATGCACACGTGTCATACACACGCCTGAGGTGTCATGCACACATGGCATGCACATGTGTTTGAGAGCTCTTCCTCCAGGGCTGATGGAGAGAACAGTCCATGGGCTTGCTTGGAGACAGTGGAGGACTCCGAGGCCAGTGGAGGGAGGGCAGGCAGTGGAGGCGAAGGGCAGCACCCCGAGGAGATTACTAGGGGGACACAACTTCCGTTTTCCTTCTTTTCCTTTTCAGGAGGAAAGAGAGGGTCATCCTGTGCTGTTACTGAAAATCTGTGGATTTTTCTTCTCTAGATGCTTTCAGACCAGGGGTCCGATACAACTTCAGGATTTATGGAATTTCTCCAGAAAGGACGGCCTATTTATTGGAGAGAAAGACAGGATACTCCCAGGAACTACGTGAGTTGAAAGCGTGTGATGTGCCCACGGAAGACTTGCTCAGAACAATCCAGAGACTCGGCTTGGGGTGTAGAAAGATTCCAACACTGTGCCTAAGTTCAGTGTCTTCTTGATTCTGGTCATTGCGTTCTTAACAAATTATTTTTAAATCATACTAACATAAGACATTTTCACTGAACACAATGTATACCAGTCAATGCTTTGCAAAAGAGGGCAAAACCACCGCTAATTTTCCCAGAGTTCACATGTCCCTGCACAGAGAGACTGTTTTCAATAAACATGGGCACTCACTCTGTGCAGGTAGATTTATGTCACTGAAAGGAGGACCACAGCCAACTCCAGAGGCTGCGGGGCTGGGGCAGGCTGAGGAGTCTTATCTTTTTCTCTAGAAAACTTATGCCTTGGCATCGTTTGGGAGAGCTGGGAAGAGGCTGAGCAACCTCCTTGTTCAAGCCTCCCCTTTCGCAGATGTAGAAACTCTCCCCTTTCACAGATGTAGAAACAGATGCCCAGAGAAACACAACACAAGGTCACACAGCAACAAGAGAATACGGCTTTTTTAGAAATTGTCTGTTCCTGAACTCTAGGTGCAGCTGCCCTTGCACTGCATGGTGTAGAACTGCGTGGGTCTGCTTACATGAGGGTTTGTGTGGTTTTTTTTGTGTGTTTTTTTTTCCCCAATAAATATACAGTCAGGCCTCCACATCCCTGGGTTTCCCATCAGATTCCCAACTTAATATTGAAAAATACGGTTTTTGATCCGTGTTTGGTTGAATCCACAGATGTGGAGTGCCAACCATAGGCACTGTTCTACACCACACACCACGTTATATAAGGGACTTGAGCCTCCATGAATGTTGGTATCTGCAGGGGTCCTGGAACACTTAGAGAATATTTCCAAATCCTGACTCTTCTTACCCCTACTTTCTTCCCAGCTCCTGCAAACAACCCTCGCGTGGACATAATCAACCTGACACTCCACTCCTTCACTCTGAGTTGGAAGGATTACGCCACTGAGTCCCAGCCTGGTTTCATCCAAGGGTACCGCGTCTACCTGCGATCCAAGGCGGAGCAGTGCCCCCCAGGGTTCACAAAGGCAGTCCTCCCAGGTGACATGCGTGTTTGTTTACCCTTGTAACATGTCACTGTTTGAAATCATGCGGCAGGCTGCCGTCTGTGACCGTGTCTATTCTTGCAGGTCAAACAGGTTCTTAAACAAGTTCGTAGGTGGACAGGATGGTGGGGGCCAATATTTTAACTTAAAAACCATGTGGCCTGATATTTTTAGAAGCACCTGAAGTCCCGCCATCTCCTTAAGAAAACCTGCCACGTAGGAAACTTCCTTGCTAACCCCCTTTTCTTTTTCCCTTTGACCTTATTAAAGGTTATTTATGTATTTTTAAAAAATTTTCAATTATAGTTGGCATTCAGTATCTATATCTATCTATATATATATATAAAAGCCTAAGCGACCAGACGACTGAATGACCGTTCGACCGGTTGCTATGATGTGCACTATCATCAGGAGGCAGATGCTCAACCCAGAAGCTTTCCCCTGGTGGTCAGTGCGCTCCCACAGCAGGAGTGCTGCTCAGCTGACCGATGGGTGCCTGGCGCAGGGCTCACGGCTGGCCGCTGCAGCCCGGAGACCACAGCCGAGTGGCAGCGAGCCTATTGAGCAGCGGCGGCTGCAGGCGCAGTGAGTGCAAGATGAGCAGGAGTGGCGCAGCACCCAGCCTGGGCTCGGGCTCCTCCCCACCCACCTGCCACTTTGCGCACTACTACATCCCTCGGGGGATGTCGGACGATCCCTGGCCTGCGGGGATCGGGCCGAAACCTGCAGTCCAACATCCCCCAAGGGATCCCAGATTGCGAGAGGGCACAGGCCAGGCTGAGGGACCCCACCGGTGCATGAATCCATGCACCGGGTCTCTAGTTACTTTCTATTAGTTTACAGTGTACAGCATAGTGGTTAGCACTTATATAATTTACGAACTGGTCCCCCAATAATTCAAGTACCTCCTGACACCACGGACAGTTATTACAACATTGCTGACTATATTCCCTATGCTGTTCTTTACGTGCCTGTTTGTAACTACCAATCTGTACTTCTTAATCCCTTCACCCCAACCCTCAGCGCCCTCCCCTCTAGCAACCATCACTTTGTTATCTGCGTCTATGAGATGTCTTTATTTTATAGTGACTTTAGAGAGGAAGGGAGAGGAAGATGGGGAAAGAAAAGCATCGACTGGTTGCCTCCCCTATGCACCCTGACCAGGAATCAATATGAGACCGTTGGGTGCAGGGGACGACATTCAACCAACTGAGCCACACCGGCCAGGGTTATGAGATGTATGTTTAAGTCTCTGGCAAGAGCTTGCCACCTATTACAGAACTGTGCGCTCTCCCCTGATCACCAACATCTCTTGCCTAGTGGATGTTTTGCCTTTCTGGCCAATTCCTAAAAATGTCCCTGTGTGATGAAATTATGATTTGATTTTTTTGTTGTTTTAAAAATGTTCACAGTGCTGAGTCAACAGGAGTGTTAGCGCCAGCTCTCTCACATTCCCAATGTTTTTTAAACCACAGATAACTCAGTATGTTGCAAACATGACATCGACAACCCAGAGCAAAAGACATTTGTTGTGGAGAACCTGCGGCCGGAATCCTTCTACGAGTTCCTGGTCACTCCGCACACGAGGGCCGGCGAGGGCCCGGCCCACCCCTTCAGCAAGGTCACCACCCGTGACCAGCATGGTGAGTTTCCTCAGGGCAAGGCCGCCGCCTCCCTGAGCCCGGGAACCGCCCCAGCACACACAGGCCCGGCTCTGTCCGGATGGGAGCTCTCTGTCTGTCTCTGTCTCTAGACCAGTGATTCCCAAAGTGGGCGCTACCGCCCCCGGTGGGCGCTGCAGCGATCCAGGGGGGCGGTGATGGCCACAGATGCATTTGGGGGCGATGAGTAACTGCTATTAAAATTTTTAAAAAATTAATTTCCAGGGGCTGAGTAATATTTTTTCTGGAAAGGGGGCGGTAGGCCAAATAAGTTTGGGAACCACTGAACCACTGCTCTAGACCAAACTGTTTCACAGAAAATGTTACAGAATCGCCCTACAGAAAACAGCTGAGTGGGCTACTTGGCCTGATCATGGCCCAAAACCCGCTCCTGCCTCTCTCCTGCCCCCAGCGCTCAGGCCCGCCAGTTTGAAAGTGACAGATGGCTTAGTGCTGGCTGTGGGAGAGCCACACGAGTCCACCGGGGGCAGGCAGAGGTGTGTTCCCCAAGCTGGGCTCAGGGCAGCTGGCCTTTGAGCTGGTTTCTCTGGGTGGCGAACTAATTGCTTCCTGGACTGGGCCTCTCCGGGGGCGATGAGAGGCGGATGTGATGAGAGGCGGGTGCAGTTGGGCAAGACGTATGTGTTCCCAAACCTGGTGTTTGCAGACTTGGTGGGGAAAGGGTGAGATAAAGAGATCACATTTTCAGCCCTAGCCGGTTTGGCTCAGTAGATAGGGCGTCAGCCTGCGGACCAAAGGGTCCCGGGTTCAGTTCCGGTCAAGGGCACATACCTTGGTTACAGGCTCCTCCCCGGCCCAGGCCCTAGTCAGGGCTCGTGCAGGAGGCAACCAATCAATGTGTTTCTCTCACATCAGTGTTTCTCTCTGTCTTTCCCTCTCTCTTCCACTCTCCCTAAAAAAAAAAAAAAAAAAAAAAAAAAAAAAAAAAATCAATGGAAAAATGTCCTTGGGTGAGGATTAAAAAAAAGAGATCCATATTTAAAAATGCTCTTGGCCCGAAAGATGAAGAACGAAGGAAAAAGAATGGTAGGAGCTGATTAATGGTAAATAGGAATCTCCTGGCAAAGCCTGGCCTGCACCCAACAGGAAGTGGGGGAGACAGACTGATGGAGGAAGGAGAAAGCAGGTGTCAGCAGAGGGCACAGAAGGTCCACAGGAGGCGGGAAGGGTCTCTGAAGAACTCCCCCATGAAAGACAAATGGGCCGAGATGTCTGCCTGACGTGACCAGCTGTCGCAGGTGCTGGGTCCCTTTGCTGAAGGTGGGGCTGTGGGACAGGATGGACTCCTGGGTGGAAGTGCTGCCCGGGGGCCCTGACCGGTGATGGGGACATGTGACTGCAGGGGCAGCATGGGGCACTCACTGCCGCCTACGGAACATGGCCCATGTGTCCAAGGCAGATCATGGGAACTCGGCCCACGTCTCTAAGTCAGATCATGGAAGATGCCCATGTGCCTAAGGCAGATCACGGGAACACGACCCATGTGTCCAAGGCAGATCACGGGACCATGGCCCACGTCTCTAAGTCAGATACAGATTTCAGTCAGTGAGGCACAATATTCGAGCCCTCTTGCCATTTGGAGTTAATTTCTAATTTATTTTCAGGCTATTTTTCTTCTATCTTTGGTATTTACTTGGCTGGTAGAGGTGTGTGTATACACACACACATATATAATACATATAATTCTCTCTATCTCAAGTGTACTTTCTGCTTTCATTCATCTCCCCTCTTTGTGCTAAGCTCCTTAGCCTTCGCTGGGACTCTAGTTATTATACCGATTATTCTTAGAAAGCAAATCAGTTGCTGCCTAACTGCAGTGACGAGAGTGCCATTCTACCGTCACAAGAGTGGCACAGACGCCCTGCTGAGTGACAAAGCGCAGGCCCGCCCCTTCTGTCTGATTCCACGCAGAGCACAGAGGCACATGGGTTGTGCTGCTGAAGACAAGGCAGTGGTTCCCCTGGGAGGGAGGTGGCTGCATGGGGACGCCAGGGAGCCTTCTGGGAGCTGGTAACGTTCCTTTTCTTGACTGGGGCACTGGTCACCGGGGTGTGTTCAGTGTGTGGAAATTCATCCAGTGAAAAGTTTAGCAAACCAGTCTGAGGTTTGGACACTTCTATGGTCAGGTCCCAGGCTTGCTCTCAGTTACATTTAAAAAGTCGGTCATTTAACCCGATTTTGAGCCAGCTGTAGTCGCCAAAGGGGCTGATTTGGAGAGCAAGGTGCTTTTAGTGGTGTCAGGACAGAGTCTCTTTCCCTCTCCCTGGTGTCAGGGTTCCTTTTGGCCAGTTGTCCAGGTTCCTGCCACCCTCTCACCACCTGGGTCCTTTTCTCCGGAGCTGAGCGGCCTTGTAGCACTGGCTGGGCATCTTCCCAGGCCTGCCCTCCATAACAAAACTCTAGCACTCCCCTCCCCACCCCTCCCCCATCCAACCTGTTCCTTCCGGGACAGCACGTGGTGGGGCCGGGGCCTGGGGAGGGCAGGGAGCACATGGAGGGACAGAATCCACTCCATGTGAATGGCCGTCAGCCTCCAGACCCTCCCTGTGCACTTTGCATTTGTCAGAGAGGGTGCGGCAGCCAGCGGAATTCCTAATGGGTGGCTGGCACGCAGTGGGAACAGGAAGAGGGGCACCAAGGAAATGAAGCTCCGGTTGGGTTGACTTGTCGGAGAAATAGCAGTGGAGTCATTATCCAGTTAAAACATTCACTATATCAGAGACTAACGAGAAGGGGTGCAAACCCCAGGTTTGGGGACAAATACTTCTTGTCCAACCCGCACGCGTCTCTCATGGCCCTCAGAGAGGCCAAATCGGGAAGCAAACCTCAAAATCTCAGTGGCGTACAGAAACCAAAATCTCTTCATGCTCACGGCTCGCTGGGCCAGGCGGGCTCAGGTGTGTTTCATGCAGCTTCCCTGGGGTCAGGCGGAAGGGGCAGCGGCGATCCGGGGCACAGTCTCGTCCTGGCACATATCAGGCGCACAGAGGGCCAGCAAAACTGTGAGCGAGTGCATCGACATGAACTCCTACCATCCCATTGGCAAACCCAGGCCCATGGCTGGGTCCCAAGTGCCGGGGCACAGAAGGACACGCCATCCGCCATGACACTTGGGCCAGAGGGCAGAGTAGAATCTCACACGGGTGAGGGGTGGGGGTAGAGAACTGGGAGCGATGGCCCATGTATCAGAGGAGATATCAGGTCTGGTCACAAGTGTCAGGGCAAGTGTGTCCTGTGCTGGCTGGGTGGTTGTCTGTCCGCCCCCGCCCCCCCCCCCCCATCTGCCGCCCCCGCCCCAGGCAGGCAGATCCCTTATTTTCTCTTACACATGTAGACTTTTGAGAAATAATAAACACATAAAGTTTCTCTCAACCTAAAACTTATTTTTCTTCCTTTGAGGAGGGAAAGGTACTCATTTAAAATATCGCCTTCTTTGTCTTTCAGCCCATGCACTGATCCGCATCATCCTCCCCATGGTTTTCCTCCTCCTGCTCCTCACGGTCCTGTGCTACGTGAAGAGTCAGTGGTACGTGTGTGGGGGGGTTTATCTAGGAAGAGAGTCAGGGAAAACTCTGGAAAGAAGTCTGATAAACAGAAATCACACCAATAATATGAGGAATAGGCTGGAAAGGAAAAGGGCAGAGGAGGCTACGAGGAAAGTTGAAAAAATGTTCAACATTTTGCTTTTGGGGTCAATATATAAAGGAAACAATAACCATTTAAAAAGATGAAAGACTTGTTCAATAACAACAGCTAATGTTTGTACGTCACTCACTGTACAGCTGGCCATGTTCTAAGTCAAGCACGTCAAACTCATGGCCCACGGGCCACATACGGCCCACAACAAATATTTTTGTGGCCCAGCCAATAAT
>NW_005871116.1:3513348-3517129 GCF_000147115.1 Myotis lucifugus
AATATCCTATTATACATATATACATAATCTATATATATAAAAGGCTAAGTGACTGACCGTTCATCCAACTGTCCAACTGACCGGCCGGTACATATGACTGCACTGGCAGTTTAAAAATAAACGTTGACTCACATATGCGCGATACATAGAAAGCTCTTGCTGACACCAATTGCACACGTGTCTTTTGATCTGTCCTTGTCGATCGTGAATTTGGTTGTTTTTGTTGACATTCTGAAGCTGAAAGAAAGCGGTGTCGTTGACAGAATATGTCTGAAGACCAACTATTGGCACAACTGTCCCTGTCTGACACTGGCCTCCCATTTAAATTAATTCAAAGACAGTTTCCCGTGATGCCAGCATTTGCAATGACTATTAATAAATCACGAGGACAAACTCCGTCTAGACCATTGGTCACCAACCTTTCGGACACCGTGACCACCAGTGGCCCTCGGACCACTGGTTGGCAACAGCTGCTCCAAAGGTTTCCTTAAACCAGCGGTTGCCAACCTTTCGGACCTCACTGACCACCAGTGGTCCACAGACCACCAGTTGGCAACTGCTGCTCTAGACAGAGTAGGAATATTCCTACCTGAACCTGCTTTCGGACATGGTCAGTTATATGTTGCTTTCTCTTAAGTTCAAAGAGCGTGTGACGTTAAAGCTGTAAATACTTAATCACAAGGGAAATTAGTCAAGCACTCTGAAAGTGTATTTACTCAATGTGGTATACAGGGAGATATTAGAATAAGTTTAATCAATTTATCAGTCATTGTTTTTATCAATGTTGTTTTTATATCATGTTTTTGTTGTTTTTATATCATGTTTTTTATATCATGTCTTTGTTGTTGTTATATCATGTTGTTTATTAGTCAATTTATATATTATTTTCATATACATTTGCCGCACCAGCATGGCCAAGGGTGAACCTGAGTGGGGGTGGTGAAAGATTTAGAAAAGACAGACAAGAGAAGAAAGCTGGGTCTGGGTGGGACGCTGCCCTCTCTGATGGAGAGAGAGAGTGCCACGGCCTATAAGCTGTCTCTTTATTTTATAGCCAGATTCCATGGGGCAAAGTAAGGGCATGGTTACAACGTTCTCATGGATTTTGAATCTACTCAATTACATGCACCTGAACTCTATCAAGCCCACATCACTCAGGCACCTGGGGCCACGTGTTTGGACCATAGGTTCAAGCTTACAACGATAGCTGTTGGCTATAATTGTGCTGGGAAGGCTTTGCCCTCCAAGCTGGGACTAGCACGTGGCCACGAGAGGACTGTGCCCTCTCATTAGTCCGAGGCTTGAACCTGTCCAAACACTGTAACCGCTCTCCACATACATTTGACTAATTTTCTTTCATCTCTGACACTTCTATTATAGAGAAAGGGCAAATAGCGATATTAAAATATTTCTTCTATTTAATTTCCTTTCAATGTGTATGAATCCATGCACCACTAGTTATTAATAACTACAACATTCGCTAATGACTGATTCCTATAATCGTGTTGCATTCATTTCCCTTTCGTGCCTTACCACAGTTGCACCATTTCTCTCTACTAATACCAGCAGCAAATATTTTAGCAGCCAATTGCCATGTCATTAGTCTTAGACTGACTTGGTGTGCACAACATAAATATTTAGCTTTCGGAGAACAAGAAAAATAGATTTATTTGCATCACACTTATTAATTTGTGCAGTTATTCAGTGTCTGGTAAGTTAATGTTCAAGAAAAAAATATTAATTTTTATTAAAATGTTCTATAATTTAATGTTAACATCTATTTCAGCCCTTTGTATTCAGCATGTCTCTATCGAAATAAACCTACGTTTCTATGAAGCTTTTGTTTCTTTGCGGCCCACATACACTTAAACCTTGTTTATTTGGCTCTTGTTAGCCTTTGAGTTTGACATGCTTGATCTAAGTGCTGACATATAACAACTCACTCAATCTCACTGCCCCACCTGAGCACCGTCATTGTCTCCATGGAACTGCTGAGGAAATTAAAGGTACACGAGGGTTAAGCAGCTGACCCAAGGTCACAGTTAGTGAGCCACAGAGCAAGGTTACAACCCAGGAATCTGACTTCAGAGTTCTCATTCACAACTATTCCAACACATTGAAGCAAGATTCAGTCTCATTTTCACTGCTTTTCTAGGATGAAGGAGACGTGTTATCCTGACATTCCAGACCCGTACAAGAGCAGCGTCCTGTCCTTACTAAAACCCAAGGTAAGTGCTGGGGAATTGTATGGAAACCCTAGACCTATGAAACTCCAGCCCCGGCTGGGCTGTAGCAATCGCACTTCCGTGGACTTCCCAGGACGACAGACAGAGCGAGCCAGGCCCCCCTCTCCCAGGGCGTTGGGAGGGGGACACCCTGCTAACCTCCAGTTAACACTGACCAGGAGGGACCGAGAAAAGCGGCAGCTCCACGCGCCTCCCACAGACTTAGGCCCGCGTCACATTTCCTGTTTCTGTTTCCGTGCCAGGAGAACGCCCACCTGACAATCATGAGTGCCATGACTGCATCCCCGACAAGCTGGAGGTGGTGAACAAGCCCGAGGGGATTAAGGCCCAGTTCCCGGGCGCCAGGAAGTCGCTGGCAGAAACGGACCGCACTAAGCACGACTACATTTACCTCCTGCCCACAGAGAAGAGCTCCGCGGGCCCGGGCCCTGGCATCTGCTTTGAGAACTTGACCTACAATCAGGCAGCCCCTGACGCTGGGTCCTGTGGCCCCGTCCCAGCACCCCACAGAGCCCCCCCAGGGCTGGGGGGCCTGCTGACTGCACCTGGGAATTTGCTGACGTCCCTAGAGCCGAGCTACATGAACTCCCCGGGGGAAACCCCAGCCGGAGAGACCACTCTGAATTACGTGTCCCAAGTGGCCTCACCCCCATCTGGGCCCAAGGACAGTCCCCCAACAGATCCCCTGGAGCTAGCACCCCGTTCCGAGTACAGAATGCAAATGGCCGTCCCCCCGGGTCTTGCCTCCCCTTCCCCGAATGAGAAGAGCAGTCTCTCCTCCATGAGCCTTTTGGATCCAGGCGAACACCGCGGCTAAGCATACGTCCCTTTCACACCTTCACGCGGTTACAGAGACACCGAGAAGCACGGCCGGCCCCACCCCATCGCCAGGCCCCGTGTGCAGCCCCGGTGAGCTGTCACGGCGGGCAGGTCTGCGTCAGACAAGACCACTGCCATCGCGCTAGGTTTCCAAGTTCAGAAGCCATGAAACTGACCTCCCTCCCTCGCAGCAGGCTCGCTGTGCAAATGCCCGCGTTATGGGAGCGGGGACCCTGCTTACCTGGCGGCTGCATGTCCCAGGCTCGCCTTGTAACAGCCTCTGTGGCCCCCCTCGCAGGGGCAGACCCCATCCTTGCAGTCCCGGGCAGGGCGGCTACGGTCCTAGAATTCAGCCTGTAACCAGAAAGGTTTCCATTAAGTTCCACCCCCACGTTTCCTAACTTAAGGGTAAAGGAACCAGATTGAAGCCTTTAATTGAAAAGGCCGTCGGCGTTTCGTTCCTAGAGCCTACGTTGTCAGTGTTTACTTATTCTAGGTGCATTTCATGAAAATGTCACAGATGTCTGAGACCGACACAGGTTGGACTTGTCTCGCAGTGACAAGAACTGGCCGTGCATTGGCGCAGTAAGAGCTCCTGGGGGCGCAGGCCTTGTCTAACAGGTGAGACAGTGCACGTGTCGGGAAGACCCCCACCCTGTCCTCTCCCCACATCACCACCGTCAGAGGGACTGGCCAGGGACTCCCAGTGTCAGGAC
>NW_005871116.1:3517229-3597174 GCF_000147115.1 Myotis lucifugus
GCCACCGGAATGGTTGATGACTACCTCAGAGAGAGGAAAGCGCAGCATTGAGTAGTTTCGTTTACTTTCCATGGTTCCTCTTTTCTTTCAAGAACTGCCAGGTACGTGGCCTGTGTTCATTTGGCATCCTTTGGACTGTGCAGCAGGTGGTCAGGGCCAAGTACCCCCTCGCTCTCATCTATATGTCTGCATTAGTAAGTGAAGCCACGCTGTGGGACCCGTTTGGGCAGAGCTCCTAGAGGCCACCTGGAAGGAACTCGCTTCTGGCTCAGCAGCCTCATCTCCTTGAACCTGTGGATGCGAAGCAGCGCAGCAGGTGCTCCGTGCACGCAGCTCCTTCCTCTGCCTCCTGCCCGTGACGTCAGCGCAATGTTGATCGATCACGTTTCTAAACAAGCACACCTGGGGGTGCCGTTTGCCTAATGAAGACGGCACTGCCGGCACTGCCGCTGCCTCTGGTACCCCACGCCCCGCACTCCACGCTCAACCCCACGGAGAGAGGGAGGAAAGGACTCACCTAAAGCCAGGTGGCTGTCAGCCGGCCTCCATGTACCTGCACACACCAGGGCTTCTGTTCGGGCTCTTCAACACTGTGCTCGCATGTATCTAAGCCTTTTCCTAACACAGTACCAACGAGTATCTCGGTTAGTAATTCCGAGAGGACCTTGGGTTCAGTGTTGTCATTCACCCTCGTGTTCCTTTGTCACAACGCAATTGTAAAAGCCCACAGAGATGTCAGTGGCAGTGCTGACTGACTTGTAAACACTCTTTCATAGTTTCTTTAAAAAATAATGCATGCCCTGGAAGTCGTTTTTGTTGTAACAAGCTCTAATTAAAGTGTTTCACCACTGTTCATGCTTTCTCTACCTCCATGAAATAGAAACCTAACAATTAGCATAGCTCATAAATCACCTCAGGAGCTGGTGTGCCCGGATGCCACGCTAACCCTCCCCGTCAGGATCTCTGGCATGAGGCCTGGCGTCTCTGTCCACCAGGCGTTCATTCGGATGCACACTCAGCTTTGAGACTCACTGGCCTAAGTCAAATGAAGGTAACTTTCTGAACCATAACAAAACACCAGTAGGAAATGCTAGACTAATAATAACCGTTTGCTTACAGTTTCACTTTAACTATAGTTTTGGCTATAAACATTCCTCTCCCATGTTCATAACCACCAAGTAAATTAGTATTTCAAACCTTCAGTTTCAATACTGTATGGGCAGGGTACCCTGACGATTCAGGCTGGGGCAGGGACCTTGTCGCACAGCAGCTACGGAAGTCTGCTGACATTCTAACACCCGACTCCCATGACTTCAAGCGAAACTGGCTCTCCCTGGAGTGTTTATTAAGGTCTAGTTGAATTAGACATCTGTTTGTCCTAGGAGCTCTGCAGAAAGATAAGCTGGTCTTCATCTCAAAGAATTTAGAAAACATTAAGTATTTTGCATAAAGAACTTTAAAGATAAAACGCCTTGAGAATCGGTTAAGTTTTTACAGCATGGTAACAAAGTAGTATGTTCAATTGAATGGACTTAGCAAATGCAATTTAGTCTCTATAAGCCTCAAAGAAATAAAGCTTTAGTATACTTTGGTTTCTTTTTTTGAGATCAAAAGTAGTTGTTATAGTCTGACTGTCCCCCCAAAATGTGTATGTTGAAATTCTAACCCCCAGATGATGGTGTTGGTAGGTGGGGCCTTCAGAGATGATCAGGTCATGAGGCCGGAGCCTCTGAGAGTCAGACTGATGCTCTCAGCGCAGGGAGCTCCCTAGCCCCTTCGCCACGCGAGGACACAGGAGTCTGGGCGCTGCGAGCCCTCGCCAGGCGCCTGGCTTGGCCATGCTGGCCCTGGCCTGGCTGCCAGCCCATGCCTGTGAGAAAGAAGCTCCTGCTGTGAAGGCCCAGCGTGTGGTGCTTTGTGACAGCAGCCCCAGCAGCCCGCAAGGACTAAGACAGCACTTGTTTGAATATTTTTACATATCGAAGAGTTTTAAAAAATGAAATAAAGTTCCTCAAGTTCAGCTATATTACCACATTTTCCAAAGATCAACTGTAGGATGATTCACTGTACTTTTTTATTTGGGGGCCTACTATTTAACGACACATACCATGAAAGGCAATGAAAAACAATACACAGAAATGTGCTTCAAGACCAAAATATCCAAAATAAATCTATATCTAAAAGCAAGACATACATTTTACAACACTTAATCAGCTGCAATAGACCACAGCTTTGACAGCAAATTTTAATCTCCAGGCTTGATAATTTCCCCTGTGGTGTATTCTTCCCCCACCAGGTGGCCGTATGTTACCCTGTCTGCTCAGGCAAGTTTCTGCCTGAGAAATCAATCACCTCACACAGAAGTCATCATCCTATCATTTTTATTGTAAGTCAATTCCTCAAAAACTTCAGAACTGTTCAGAAGATAGATCCATTTTTTCGAGACCCTTGATAATGATTTGAGGGTAAAACTGTAAAGATAGGTTTGATTATATTATGAATAATGTTTAAGAGAGTGCAGATATTTGAAGACATTTTGAACAAGCCAGGAATGTGTCATTGAACTAGGTTATCTGTGTTGCTTAAAAGTCCCTTTTACTGGGAAGCATATATATCAGCCTCAGTGGTACATACTTCAAATCAACACTGATTGTTTTAAAATTTCAAACAGAACAACACAAGTTTAAGAATTTTAAGTACATTTTATTAAGAATGTATCCCTTTGATAAGATTATGCTTCAGGAGGCTTTTAATGCCCTTGACATAAACTGTACACATTATACAAAAACAAGAAAACCACAAAAAAAAAAATCAAGGTGAGAAAAACCATTTAGGGACAAACCTTATTTAAATTATACACAACTCAATGAAATATTCTTACGGAAAATATATAAATACTTTTTCTTTCTATGTTACAGTTATACAATATAAATCATATTTCAATGTCTGTTCAGTGACCTACAAACACCAGAACCTCCAAATATGTAGCAGCGTATTACTAAATTAAAAAAAGAAGAAAGTCATGTGGTCAGGGAGCATTAATCTGAGATTTTTTTTCACAATCCCTTACCACTTTTCAAAACTAATTTACACCATTTGTTTTACAATGCAGCATCAGGGTTTCTGACAGGCCAATACTGGAACATTTCCAACTATTATCTATGAAACATTTTTATCTCCCCCCACCTCTGCCCCAAAACTTTGCATTTTGTGCTAAATCAACCTTTTTAGTGGCAAAATTACAAGGTATACTTTTTTGGCATAAATTATCTTTCTCAAATTAAATATTTTATTTAAAAAATCAAACAAAATGTGCAATTCATGCATGCTGTGGCATAGCTATCCACCTACATTACAAAAACACTCCCAAGGGGGGAATCCGCATTCCGTGTTGGTCATACAAACCTACTATGAATGAAAACTACCCTGGGCACCTGGGACTGAAAGAAAACAATAGTGCTCCTAGAAAGGGTTCAGATTTCCATGTCCTTTGAGAAACACTGCTGTTGATTCACGGGCATGCTTTCGTTACGAAACTCTCACTGAAGGACTACTGGTAATCATGTATTTCCTGACTGGCAGATAAGGGAGACCTTTCCCAACTTACATTTTGGAAAAGCTGAAATGTTCTTTTATTCCAACAGTTCTGGTAAAACTCTGGCAATGAACTCTACCTTTTCTTTTCCCTATGGTTTAATGGGTTGTGAATCTGAGATAAAACTGGAAGCACAGGACAAAGGGAAAAACCTTACTTCCAAAGGACCCTTTTCCAAGGTAGTTTACAAAGCTCATCTCACACAAAATCAGCACCTCCCTCTCACCATGCAAAAATAATTGCAGTTATAATTTGGATGACAATTTGGTGTTTATTGCTTAATCATCTGTGCTTAATGTGGGATAAAACGCATCCTCTGAATGGAATGAAAATCTGTATATAAACAGCAGTAGACAAATCTAAATACGCATGGACACCCCATTGTTGAGCACTTTGCCATTGTAATATGCCCTGAAAAACTCAGCTTTAATTGTTCCAAGCTCCAGATAAAAGAGCTGAAAACTATTAAAGACAACATTTTAAAAGGACTTGCACACATATTAGAGTAACTAGTATAGTAATGTATATACCCACCTCCGAAGAGCCTTTTTTTAATGTCACTGTCTTACAGGATGTCCAAATGCTACCAATCTTCATTAAAAAATTTTTTTATTAGGGAGAAGAAACTTTTCCCCTCAAATCTACCTAAGCATAAACAGGAAATAAAAATGTAAGAAATTTTAGATCATATTTAATTACGAATACTAATTTCTAATTTTATCAGTATTTATTTAGTAGGTGAAGCTAAAAATCTGTTCTTGAAAAAAATTTCAATTAAAAATACTTTACTTTACTATTAGAAATTCACAGTTTACAACCAGCACAACTGTCCAAATTCCTCCAAATTATCAGTAATTACCAATAGTACAGATTTATATGAACTAAGATTAATCCTAAAATCTTGAAAACCTATAGTACTGACATTATTTTGGTATTTTTTAGTCTGGTAATATCTATCATTTATAGATGATTTTCTCAATTACTTCTATTACCACTGACCCCATTCCTAACCTGTTCTGCTATAATTTATTATTTTTAAACCCCTAAGGTGATCGATCACTTGGCACTGCATGTGAGCATTTTTCATCATTAATGTCTACTTTTATACAAACAAGTACTCAAAAAGAACATATTCGACCTGTCAGTGAAACATATACACTTAAGTACATTTGTTCCTTAAATTACTGATAACCAAAAAGCTCTGAGTGTCTCCCCAAACTAAGTGCTATAGGCAAATATTAGGATGCATACATACAAGTCTTTCAAAGTAATTATAAAAACACAAACAAAACAGTTCAGACAAACAGTAATGAGACTTCATTTCAGGATGGACGAGTGAGGTGGGGCCCCGGGATGGGGATGATGTGTGTGACAAAAAAGAATTACTGTTACCTTCTGAGGGGTAAAACCACAGATTTTATACTCTCTATTAATATTAACTGAGGTAGTGTTTAAAATGAATGTCTAAAATAGGTTAATCCCATTGTGAATAAGATTACTATGTTACTGCCTTTGGAGTTTTTAACCACTATCTGGTCTAGTATCTCTAACATTTGGTTCTCTGGAAAGCAGTTTAATCACCCAAAACCAAAGACCAAGGTGACAGGCAAATTATTGTCGACATTTAAATGAACATTTGGGTTAAGGATAAGTTGAAGTATAAAAAAGTATATTTTGTCTTCAATTGGATTTGAGAGGAAGTCTAAAGAACCACTTTTTAACAGAAGCAGCAGTCCAGCCCTTGTCTGCTTCGTAGCATGTCACTTGCTACACAGTGCACATGAGAACAGTTCGTGAAGTGCAGTCAGAGGTGTTATAAAGTAAGATGAAATGTTTCATCCCAGTGGGAACTTTCAGTGCCAGTTAATTAAAAAAAAAAAAAAAAGGTATTTCTGTGAGTTCTGCTTTCTGGTTCACAGGGTTCTTTACAGAGATCTCAGAGAACGAGCCCATTGTAAAGAGGATCTGTGACCTGGAAAACATGAATCAGTGTGTTAGGATGATGTCAAAGCTGATGTGTGACTGTAAAAATGGCATACACAAATGATTAAAAAAAGGGTCCTAATTAGTCCAGCTGGAATTTTTTTCTATTTATATATAGACCTTAAAAAATGATCCTTTCATTTACAAGCATTCTAATGATGATTGGCCATGCTATTTTTATATACAAATTTGCATATAGGTTTAATTTCTGTTAGACATATACAAATTAAACACATAAATAAACAAAACCTTGCCTCGTCAACTTAATTTCACAACTGTGACCAAGGCAATTACTGTACTCATAAACTAACCAATCACTGCATTTAGTTTGTGCAAAACAAGAACACTGACATAAACATTAAATTACTGCTGCTTTAAAATTTGGTACTTAAGGCTTTTCACTACAATTTTTAATCATAATAACAGTGTCATTAATAATTTTTAAAAGGAAATATGGCTTTTCTTTTCCCATGGAATGTGTAGTAAATTGTAGGCAAACTTAACTTTTCCTTAAAGTATCATTTAATGCTTTCTTTTGCTTTAGGTCTGCATTAATAGTGCTTATTCAAGTTCCTGTTTAAAATGGTAATATGGGAAGAGGATGAAAACGGCAGTCCACTGAACACATATATATGCACTCTAGAAGTGGGAAAAAGCTGAACTGTAAAATGATTTTCTGATTTCAATCAGGAACTGTAGTGAAAAACCTTAAATCGGTTCAAATAGCCTATAATAACAACACCTTGGAACAAAACTGAAGAGAAGGAAAACAAATAAAAAACTTTATGAAAATCTAATAACATAAAAATAACTTATAAGTCCCGGGTCGTTGAGGCTCTTCTTTCGCTTTGAGGTTACAAAGCTCTGACGTAGTGTTACAGACACTAGGGAAAGTTCCCTCTCATACCAGCAGTTACAGCACAAACCATTGTGCTGACGGATGATGTCTCGGAGACACTGACTCCTGGTTTCCATAAATTAGTTAACAAACAAGGCATGTTTTTATTTGCCCTAAAAAAGGGTTCAAAAATAACTGTGTGAAGGGTGCCTCTGTGTATCCTATTATTGTTCCACTGTTGTTATGCACGTAAAATGAAAAAATAGAAAACCTATGTAGGTATTCAGTGCTTGGCTCTTGCATACAATGGTAACTAAAACTTTTAAAACTGTGGTAATGAACAGTGAACCCCCAAAGGGGCTCCAGGGGAGAGAGGAAGATGTTTGCTTAGGGAAGTCGGCAGTTCCACTGTTCCTGCACCCAAACTGTTGGCACAGTGCACAGAAGGCGCTCCTGTCCCTGCTGCCCCGTCCGCGGCGTTGTCAGCGGCGTTGACGAACTGCACAATGTGAATGTGTGAATAGCATCTGCCTACATACATCCTAAACAAGAGGTCAGGACTCTGCCGATGGATCAACTACAGGTTGCTTTGGTGGTACTGCCAACACAGCCTCTGCTTCTTCATGCATCTAGGGAAGAAGTGGTCCAATTTAATGACTTTCTAGTATATCAACAGATATCATCTCTCTTTTAAACACAGAATTATTTTTGAAAGATAAATTTCAGTACAAATTCTACTTACTTGTAAAAACTGTACATCTTGAAATAATTCTTGTATGAATCTCCGACACTGAAGTCTAAACGTGCAGTGTGCCAGCAAATGGGAAACCTCCGAGTAAAGGCAGATGTCATCAAATGTCTGTGGATACTTCTCCTTAATTCTGTAATGAAAGGCAAGACTATGGAAGAAAACTATAACAACAGCTACTTTTGCCCCAGAGTATCTCTGTTTAAATATTCTTTCTCCAGATACTAATGATTAGATGGCATATCTGGGGTGATGGTATACGAATATAAAATATTAAATATTCCTACTTCACACTTAAATTAGAAAACTCACGTTTTGAGTTCTCTCTTAAAATAATCAAAACCCAAATGTTTCTTGAAAAGTTAGAAATATTCTTTTTCACTGGCATGAGAAATTGCAAAATTTATTTACCAGTCTAGGATGACTCAAATATTTTCAAAATTAATGTTTTAAAATAGAAATAAGTTTGTGTTTTTTTTAAGTTAGACTGAAGTTATTGATGCCCTGGACTGAGCTATCTGTTTTATCTTTCAACCTTTAAACAGTAGCTTTCACAGGACAGCACCTGAGAATCAGTGGTGGGGTGGACCGGGCAGTACACAGCTCAGGGCCATGAC
This sequence comes from Myotis lucifugus, assembly GCF_000147115.1. NCBI lineage: Eukaryota > Metazoa > Chordata > Mammalia > Chiroptera > Vespertilionidae > Myotis > Myotis lucifugus. The sequence goes on from NW_005871116.1 coordinate 3,525,011, forward strand.
TCTAGAGCCCAGGCCAGCCTGCAGTGGGCCCCTGCATCTGCGTTACTACCGTGTTTAAAGTCTCTGAGGAGACCCTGAGGCGTTTCTCTTTTGAGGACCATTGCTTTAAATCGTACAAACCCAAAATGGTGAATATATAGTCTTTTACCATGTTGCTGTGATTTAAAAAAAACAACAAAAATTCTGCAATTTTTATTGAGAAAAAGAAGGAAAAATAGGGGAAAATTAACCCAAGAAAATATCATTTTTAAGTAGGCCAGCTTTTTTCATGCCTGGGATGAGGAAGAAAACAAAAACAAAAAAACTTTTTGGGCTCAGGATTCCCTTACTTTCTTAAAAATTACCAAAGACCCCCCAAAACTTATTTTTTGTGTGGGTTATGGCCATAAATAATTACCATGTTAGAAATTAAAATAAGAAACTTTCAAAATATTTATTCATTAAAGAAATAAACCCATTACATGTTAACATAAATACATATCTATACTACTAATAAAGAAATATGCAAATTGTCCAGGTCACCGTCACAATAACAGTAACAAATGAATAGCAGGCTGCATGGGGCGACAAGGCTGGCAGGGGGGTTAGTGAAGGATGACCAAAGGACTGAAAAGCAGGCTACGTGGGGCGACCAGGCCGGAAGGGGGGTTAGTGAGGGACGACCAAACGACTGAAAAGCAGGCTGCATGGGGCAACCAGGCCAGCAGGAGGGGCAGTTGGAGGCAACCAGGCCAGCAGGGGGGCAGTTGGGGGCAACCAGGCCGAAGGGGGGGCGGGGGGGGGGGGGGGACAGTTAGGGGCGACCAGGCCGGAAGGGGTGGCAGTTAGGGGTGATCAAGCTGGCAAGCAGAGGTGAGTGTTTAGGAGCCAGCAGTCCCGGATTGTGAGAGGGATGTCCGATTGCTGGTTTAGGCCTAAACCGGCAGTCAGACAACCCCCAAGGAGTCCCGGATTGGAGAGGGTGCAGGCTGGGCTGAGGGAAGCACCCCCCCCCCCCCACATGAATTTCATGCACTGGGCCTCTAGCATTTTAATAAAAAAAATAACTAGACTTTCCAAAACTAGAAAAGAAAGAGTAGTATTATTTCACATTTCCACTGATCTCTTTAAAGTCTGGCTGAAAGAAGACAGCTGGGTTAACACACCTGCTTCTGCTTCAGTCTGTTATCACATGTCATTTGGTTGAAGTACATGAAGAAAATCTAGCCTCACACAGATATGCCATCCTGAGAACTACTGATGTAAGCTACCTTTTGAAGTTATTTCAAGTATCTTTTTCACAATAAAAAGCAGAACAAAGAATACTCAGGCTTGGTATTAACTTACGTTAAAAGCCCAGTTTCATGACATTTAGTTGAAACTGAACTACTCAAGTTAATGACTAATCTTAGGACTTCTTTGCGAAGGAGTATACGGCACATTGGTGTATCATCTGGAATTGTTTTAACACCTGAAAAGAAGATTAAAATATTTTATCTATATCACAATAGAAAATGTTGTAAGAAATGGAATTTGTTGTTAAACTTTATCTAAAGATTTAAAACTGGGCCCTGGCCAGCTTGGCTCAGTGGATAGAGCGTCAGCCTGTGGACTGAAGGTCCCAGGTTCAATTCCTGCCAAGGGCACATGCCTGGGTTGCGGGCTCGATCCCCAGTAGGGGGCATGCAGGAGGCAGCTGATCAATCATTCTCTTTCATCATTGATGTTTCTATCTCTCTCTCCTTCTCCCTTCCTCTCTGAAAATAATAAAGAAATATATTTTTTTAAAAAGATTTAAAACTGAGATAAACTGCACATACTCTGATCATTTGGGAACAAAATTCTTTCTAATGAAAGGAGACAACTAAGAAGGTACATATATATGTTAATATAGTTAAGTGCAATAATTGGCTAAACAGGCCTCACTAAAATGGATGTCATAGTTCTGAGACAACTTTAACAATATTTAGGAACAACAATAAACTTAGTTTTATTAACAATGCTGGCATTTGAATCTAACAACTTACCTAGCAGCAATTCTGTGCTTTTGGTGCTGCTGGCTGAGCCTTCTTGAGACACGCCATCACTACATCCAGAAATCCCTGAGAACTTAGAGGGAACCACTTCTAAGGGATTATGGAGAGTCTGCTCGCACCAATCAGAATATGGAATGTCTTGAAGGTCTGAAGAGAAAGATCAGTTATTTCAATTAAAGTGTCTCAATGGCTTAATTCCTGTGCTTGTATTGTATACCATAGAGGAGATGCTTCCTTGTAATTTCTGTCCAGTTTCCAACAATTATGTTTCATAATGAAGATTTTCAAAGTAGACTACTCAGATAATGAAATTTGTTAAATTCTCAAGAAATATATACTACATACAGTTTTATTTAAAAATTCAAATAAAGATATATATAGCATAGAAAGCACCTTATCTATCCCCTCCCATCCCTCACAACCCCAAACTAAATATCACTCTCCACAGAAAAATATGGTTAAAAGTCTGTATATAAATTAATCTTTCTTGCTTCTTTGGATGTAAAGGGGGATTATACTATGTGTATTGTTCTATGACTTCCTTCCCGCCCATTTAATAATTACCAATGTAAGAACCATACTTCCCTGGCTTATCACTACTATAACTGAACTATCAGAACTTATGAGAGTAGAGAGGAAGGAGTGTCATTATCTAGCTCAGATAAAATACTCCTTACACTTAGGATGGGGTAGACTTACTAAATAGACAGTGTGCTTGTATACAAACTTGCATGTGTGTAAGAGAGAGAGGGACAAGAAGAAACAGCAGGAAAATGCTGAAACAGGGCACAATTTGTTCAAAACTTTATGTCAGTTAGAGTATGTCAACTGTAAGAGAAGAGAATGGTGAAAAAGACACTAGTGAGGCCACACAGAGTCTTGTGTGCTGGGCATGAACAGACAGTGAAGAACTTTCAAGAAATTAATCCCAAGGAACAGTTTAAAAGTAAACTAGAAGGGGCCAAAATTGGAGACTGAAACACCACTCCAACAAGGAGGTGCTGGCTGAACTAAGGCTGAGGGCATGAGAATGCAGTGTGAGGGATGCTGGATAGGGCTGGGGATGACCTACGTGTGACTGGAGCAGATTCAAATTCAGGTGGATTCATCCAGAAGGACGTAATCACTCACCTGAATGACTACATATTGCACTTAGTTGGTTACTGGGTTGAAAACCCAGAATTTGAACACAGACACAATACAGGCAGTTATCATCTGTATGCTCTTGTAGCCCAGTGTCTTCTGTGCTCTCTAAGAACAAAGAAGCATCTGAATGGATTGAATTCATTATTTCCGTAAGACTCATCTGCTGCCTCAGCAAGTGGAAGGAATTTTTTACCAGACCTCCAGTGCCAGATGGAAGACCTGTGCAGAAGTAAACAAAACACACTGGTAAAGACAGCATCAATGATCCTTCCTTCAAGTGCCTTAACCTATGTGACAGTTTACAGGAGGGAGGCTAGAGAAGAAAACCAGAACTCTTCTTACCACTCAAAACTGGGAAAAGAATAATTTGCTTTAATTAGGAAACTAATGTAAAGTCAGCAGATATGTTTCCATTACTTTAATATGAGACTTAGGTACAAAATGGAAAACAGATTGTACAATGAAGACATCGTTTTAGTTATCCTCAGTATTTTCATAAAGCAAAGTAATAATTCTGAGTCTAAAGTGGTACTTCTTTAAAAGCAATAATCACAATTATAAAGCCTTAAACCTATGGCTGATATGCATATATTTATTAAAATATGACAGACCATAACAAAGAGAGATCATACAATATATAAGTACATTTTTATCTCTCTCTATCCTTTGCCCAAATGGCTATTACTTAGACCTATGAGGATTAGTGTTACAAATTTTTCATGTATTCTTTTTTTAAAAACAGAAATAACTGACCTAGTTTTTGTCTTCTTAGAGGCTGGTTACTTACTTGGAAAAACATTTTCTTATGTCCATTACACACACACAAAAAATGTGGTTTAATTTTAAATGGCCTCAATTATTTTGGTATAAATGATCCAAAAGTAAGTATACCTGAATTTGTAGTCATCCTACCAAAAACAACATCCTTTAAATTTTCTTAAATTTTTTTTCTTTTTCTTTTAAATACAAAGAGAAGTCTCATGAGAACAAAATCATGAATTACCTCCTGCTTCATGAACAAACACTCTTGCACCTCGATCATCAATTGGAGGTATGGTTTTAGTCTGAAAATAGGGAATATCCTTTACCTAAACCAGATATAAATCACGGTTAAGTCCAGCTATAAAAACAAGTCCACTTTATGAATAGTAGCAAAAACAAATGAAATGCACTTTAAATGGAATTACTATAGCACATGAACCTATAACAAAAAGTTTACTGAAGAAACTTAAACTACCAAAACTTGACAAAAATAACAAATAACTCTTAAAGTCCTTGTCTAGTCTTAGTGATTTAAATGGACATCAAAGTAATTATTTTAGAATTTATCCAAAATGTATTTAGACATCTAAGCAAATGTATGTATTTTTTAAAAGTATTTTTACTGCTTTCAGAGACGGAGAGAGAAACATCAATGATCAGAGAGAATCACTGATCCATTGCCTCCTGGATGCCCTCTACTGGGGATCGAGCCTCATCCTGGGCATGTGCCCTGACTGGGAATTGAAACATGATCTCCTGGTTCAAAGCTCGATGCTCAACCATGGACTAACACTGGACTGGCCAAATGTGAATTATTTAGGACTATCTATCAGCTAGGGATTGTGAGTATCTCATGGGATTCAGGCCACCTTAAATGACTGGGTACAACATGTGCTGTCCTGTGTGAGAAAAATAGGACCAAGGGTTAAAAAACAAGAAATACATGGTGCACCTCATACTTACAAAATATTACATGTCAGTTTTATCTCAATTTTTAAAAAGCTAACAGGAATAAAGTCAAATGTGACTAAAAGGGAAGGCTAGGAATTCACTAAATTTCTTCAGAGAATCTATTATATAAAAGCCCAGCGACCCTTATGGTGGGATGACCAGAACGACCGGTCACTATGACACACACTGACCATTAAGGGGCAGACGCTCAACGCAGGAGCTGTCCCCTGGTGGTCAGTGCGCTTTCACAGCAGGAGCACCGCTCAGCCAGAAGCCGGGCTCACGGCTGGTGAGTGCAGTGGCGGTGGCGGGAGCCTCTCCCACCTCCATGGCAGCGCTAAGGAGCAGTGAGCCAGGTGGTAAGGAGAGAGCAGGTGAGCAGTGAGGAGCAAGCAGGCAGGTGGTTAGGAGCAAGGAGTCCCGAATTACGAGAGGGCACAGGCTGGGATGAGGGACATCCCCCAGCCCCCCGCACAAATTTTGTGCATTGGGCCTCTAGTATACTGATAAAGAAAATGAACAAGATGCCAATTTATCATTAAGGCATTAGAAGGGAAGGTAGTGTTCTAGGGACTTGGAGGTACTAAATAAGAATATGTAACAGGAATTTCTGGAAGATGGCGGCATAGGTACACACTTATACTTGCTGCCTCGCACAACCTCATCAAAACTACAACTAAAAGACAAAACAGATATCATCCAGAACCACAAGAAGGCTGGCTGAGTGGCAATTCTACAACTAGAGGGAAAGAGAAAAGCACATTGCAACTGGTAGGAGGTGCAGAGGTGCGGAAGTGTGGAGGTACAGAGGCACGCGCAGAAACAGGCGAGCAACTGGGTACGCTGTTGTCTTTTTCAATTGGGAGGGAGATACAAGCTCCCAATTGCTCTGAACTCCAGTTCTGGGGATCCAAACTCATACAGGGAGAAACTGGACTGTCTGGCATCAGGCCAGAACGCAAGGGCGGCTATCTCGCAGAGGTGCTTGCAGCGATCATTGTTCCTGCATGGGGCCACAGGACACAGAGACCCAGGGAACTCTCCGAGGCAGGGCTGACTGGCAGTCACTGTGGTTTGCTCCACTTTGATGATTCCCTGAGGCCCCGCCCCTCCCAATTTACAACCCCACCCAAGCAGTGAGCAGAGGCTTTTGCATATGAATGGCCTGTTCTTTTGCAATCTAAAACCTAACAAACTGCAGCTGGGTCAAAGAGCGCCAAAGCTTCCAAAAGAAGGCCTAGACCAGTGTTCGGCAAACTCATTAGTCAACAGAGCCAAATATCAACAGTATAACTATTGAAATTTCTTTTGAGAGCCAAATTTTTTAAACTTAAACTATATAGGTAGGTACATTGTTATTAACTTAATTAGGGTACTCCTAAGGCTTAGGAAGAGCCACACTCAAGGGGCCAAAGAGCTGCATGTGGCTCACGAGCCGCAGTTTGCTGACCACTGGCCTAGACAGCAGCCTGCATTACTTCACAGCTGGGCCTCATCTGGGCACTTCCAAACCTCAAACAAAGAGGAGGAATCTGCAGAGCTCTCTGTAGCTCATGCTGGGTGGCCTCAGGCAGTGGCTGACTTTGCACCTCCTTGGAGATCCAAGAGCCAGTGTACCCAGTTGTCAGAGTGAGACCATAACAGAGTACAACTCTTCACATCCATAAGCGACACACCCAAGGGCAGAATTAGTGAGCACCAAAGCTCCACTGAATCACGTCCTGCTCCATAACGGTATCTCCAGCACAGCAGTTCTCCCATTGTAGACACAGCTGGTCCTCACAGCCAACTGGCCTGGTGGTCAATTCCTCACAGTGATACCAACAGCAATCAAGACTTAACTACAACAAGACTGTGCACACAGCCCACAAAGGGGTGCACCAAGAGTGTCCACCTTAGGTAATTAGGGAGGCTGAGCCACTGAGCCTTATAGGACACCTAGCACACAAAGCCACTCTACCAACACAGGGAAGCAGCCAAAATGTGGAGACAAAGAAACAGGTCACAAACGAAAGAAATGGAGGAAAGCAAACTACTGGATATAGAGTTCAAAACCAAGATTATAAGGTAACTCAAGAATCTTCTAGAAATCTCCGAGAAATTTAGTGAGACCATCAAGAATATGAAAAAGGACCAATTAGAAATTAAGCATATACTTACTGAAATAAAGAATAATATACAGAGATCCAACAGCAGACTAGAGGACCCCAAGAATCAAGTCAAAGATTTGAAATATGAAGAAGCAAAAAACACCCAATCAGAAAAGCAAAAAGAAAAAAGAATCCAAAAATATGAAGACAGTGTAAGGAGCCTCTGGGATAACTTTAAGCATACCAACATCCAAATTATGGGGGTGCCAGAAGAAGAGAGAGAGCAAGATATTGAAAATCTATTTGAAGAAATAATGACAGAAAACTTCCCCTACCTGGTGAAAGAAATAGACTTACAAGTCCAGAAAGCGCAGAGAACCCCAAACAAAAGGAATCCAAAGAGGACCACCCCAACACACATCATAATTAAAATGTCAAGGGCAAAAGACAAAGAGAGAATCTTAAAAGCAGCAAGAGAAAAACAGTTACCCATACGACTATCAGCTGATTTCTCAACAGAAACCATGCAGGCCAGAAGGGAATGGCAAGAAATATTCAAAGTGATGAATAGCAAGAACCTACAACCAAGATTACTCTACCCAGCAAAGCTATCATTTAGAATTGAAGGTCATATAAAGAGCTTCACAGATAAGAAAAAGCTAAAGGAGTTCATCACCACCAAACCAGTATTATATGAAATGCTGAAGGGTATTCTTTAAGAAGGGGAAGAAGAAAAAAGTAAAGATAAAAATTATGAACAACAAAGTGACAACAAATACATATCTATCAATAAGTGAATTTAAAAATCAAGTGAATAAAAAACCTGATGAACAGAGAAAACTGGTGAATATAATAGAATCAGGGTTATAGAAAGGGAGTGGACTGACAATTCTCGGAGGGAAAGGGGTGTGGGGGGTGCAGGAAGAGACTGGACAAAAATCGTACACCTATGGATGAGGACAGTGGCGGAGGGGGTAAGGGCAGAGAGTGGGGTGGGAACCGGGTGGAGGGGAGCTCTGGTGGGGAAAAAAGAGGAACAACTGTAATAATCTGAACAATAAAGATTTATTAATAAAAAAATTGAACAAGATTTTAAAAACAAAACAAACAAAAAAAGAATATGTAACAGGTGAGAAAGGTGAAATAATTTTCATAAAATTTCTTTAAACTGCTTTAAAAATCACTTTCTCCAAATTAGTATTCACTCTATAATTTCTAGCAAGCAGGAAACCAACTCATAAGAAAACAAGAGGATTTAGGATACCTGGAATATATCGTTGATGTCTACAGGAAGAGCAAGACCAATATAGTCATCTGAGCTCCCGTACGTCGCACTGGACACCATGGACCTCACTGAGGATGATCGCTGCAGGGTATTTTGGTTAATAGGACTCAATAAATCTTCTTTATCTAACGAAGCATAACTTAAAGCTTTCATGAACCTATAATACCATAAAAATCACTTGCATTAGTGTTCTGATTTATAATATTGACCATAAGAAAATTTTATTTTCATATATTCACAAAAAATAAGTAGCTAATAGCTAGTCAAATACTAAACAGGTCCATCTTATGTACTGAGAACATATAAACACTTGAAAATATTTAGCTGTTATAAACTGATAGAAAAAAGGTTATCAGTAATGTTGACTGTTACCAAAAACAATGTTATGGTCCTCCAGGTATAATTCTAGTATTATTTTTATGAAAATAAGAATAATTTCTTACCTTTTTTTCAATAATAATTATTTCAATGCTTTATCAACATAAGATTCATGTAGACAGAAGTCAGACACAAAATAGCAAAAAATGGTATCATTTGTAACTACAAGATAGCGTTATATGAAATATTTCCTCAATGTACTCCTTACCAGTGATTCCATAACAAATATGGCCTACTGATAGGCACCTTTCTCAGACAGATCCTTATTCACGCAATAGACATGCTAAAATATTTACTAGGGATCTGCTTTGTATATACAAGGAACTACTCAAGGTTCCACAGTATATGCATATTGATATTTGGAAACCCAAGTCACTTAAAGTGTAATAATGTAGTCCGGCCAATGTGGCTCCATGGTTGAGCATCAACCCATGAACCAAGAGGTCAGGGCACATGCCTGGGTTGTGGGCTCAATCTCCATTAGGGGGTGAGCAGGAGGCAGCCAATCAATGATGCTTCTATCTCTCTATCCCTCTCTAAAAATCAATAAAAACATGTTAAAAAAAATAAACTGTAACAATGTAGCCTGGTATTAAAACAAAGAATTACTTGTAAAGCACACAAAATAAATGCTTCATAAACAGTAGCTATTAAAATCATCATACTGCCCTGGCCAGTGTGGCTCAGTTGGTTGGAACATCGTCTATGCCCCAGTCCAGGCACATACCCAAGATGGGGGTTCGTTCCTTGGTCAGGGCACAAATGGGAGGCAGCCCATCATGTTTCTCTCTTACATCGACGTTTCTCTCTCTTTCCTCTCTCCCTTCCTGTCCTCTTTCTCTCTGGAATCAATGAAAAACATATCCTCAGGTGAGGTTTTAAAAAATTAATAAGTAAAATAAAGTTATCATAGCTAAGACCACTCTTAATTTGTACTAATCTCCAACTAAAAACCACCCGTAATTAAAATTTATGTATTTCAAAAAATAGGTGAGTGGTTTTTAAAGTGTAGTGTTATACCTCTCTAACTACATAAAACTCAAGGTCTACCGGAGTGGGCAGAAAAGGATTACTCGCTTTTTCAATCTCTAGTTCAACCAGAGTAGCTCCATTTAATCTTTTCCACATATTATTAGGTTTCCATAGAAATGTTTTGTAAAGAAAGCAACATTTAAAAATCTCAAAACTTACGATCTAGCCCTAGCTGATTGGGCTCAGTGGATAGAGTAGTGGCCTGCGGACTAAAGTGTCCCAGGTTTGATTCTGGTTAAGGGCACTCCCATTGGGGGGCGTGCAGGAGGCAACTGATCAATGATTCTCCCTCATCAGTGATGATTCTATCTCTCTCTCCCTCTCTGAAACAAAAACAACAACAACAACAAAAAAACACACAACAAAACATACAATCTAGTCCAGTCTCCAGTAAGGGAGGCACATGAAGTGCAAATAGAGAAAAATTCTTGAACTTTTACTACAGAGATTTATGACGGTGAGCAACTGGCTGAGAGGTTTGCCTGGCTTTGTTCTAGATTGCTAAGGTCTGCAGAGCTATTGAATTCCAGGCATAAGAGACATTATGGCAGGATTTGTAGAACTCTGTCCAAGTTCATTTACTCAGTGTCAGGACTAAAACTCAGGATTAAGGATTCCTACTTCAGTGTTTTTCCTACTATGCTCCAAGGTACAACCTGAGTGAGATATGTTTTTAAGATTGCTGGATTCATGCTATCCATTATACCACAGGTATCAGTATGCCTACTCTTCTAATTTTATTAAGAAAATGAAAAAAGGAAAAATCTTCTCAGCCTGGATTCCAAGCCATTATTTTACAGTAAATTTATAGTTATCATCATTGTTTTCATTGTCTCTGAATTAACCAAATAGGAAGACTAATGCCAACACGATTTTTTTCCTCCATGGAACCCGGTACAAAGTAAATTCTCAATACAGTTTGAAGTATAAATGAAAGACTTGATGAACATGAGTTCTGTTAAGCCTTCATGCCTTTGCATAAGCTGTTCCTATTTCTCTTGACTGCTTATTTTTGTTTTTATTATTTCTCTCGCAAGAAATATTTTCTCTCACCTATTCATTCTTCCTAATGCCAATGATTTGGCATTTTACTCTAGGAAATTTCCAAATCTTCTTCTCCTGTTCTAACAGAGACTATAGGAAATAAGATCCTAAGAACCCAGAGTGGTTAGAGAATAAGCAACTTGGGATAAATGTCTTTCTGGTTTATTCTTTTGAATATTTAAGCACTACACTTTTTATCTATGCTTTTTATTCAACTTGGATAGAAATGCCTGCTTCAATAAGATACAATGAACCTAATCAGATGGTTCAGAGTTAACAGCACTCGGGTCACTGCTGAGCTGTAAGATGGTGGTGCTCCTGTTTATTTTGGGGTGCTGTGTTCCTTACTGCCCCTGGCTGAATGCTACCAGGTTACTGTGGTTTTCTGAGTTTTCAAATACTTTCTGGTAATATTAAAGTTTCCTCCTCTGCTACCAATTTTATCAGCTGACCTTTCCTGTTACAGTGTGCCTCAATAAAAACTTCTAATTGCTGCTTCTATGGGCCTGAAAACCAGACATACTAGCTGGTGAAATAAATATTAACAAACTTTGAATGCAGGTCAGAGGCACCTCCTATGAATAAAATTCATGAACTTTTACTGCCTACGTTTATACTGGTGAGCTGTTGAGAGGTTTTCTGGCTCTGTTCTGAATTGATGAGGTTGCCAAAGCCAGTGTGTTCCAGGTAAATGATCCATTACTGTATAATTTATGAAATTCTACAAGAGATATAATTATCTGCTAACAGGAACTCCATCTACTAAATATGTTAGCATTACTGAAACAAAATTACTTAATAACAACTTCTTAATGTGATTAATATTTTGGTTATATAAGAACCAAATGGATTACATTAAAAAATGATTACCGATGATGATGATGACAGCTAACTTTTATTGACTACTTAATATATGCCAAGCACTATTCTTAGTATCTAACAAATACTAAATAAATGTAACTGAATAATCTGAAACTAAAAAAGTTTTAGAAGTATTTGGCCCAACAAAAATAGGTAAAGAATTTTTTGCAATAACCAAATTTAACACTGCACCCCTAAATTTTTTACTTTGACCAGCTTGCTATATAATCTTTAGATATGACATAGAAATCCCCTAAATGTTCTTGAGCACAGGCAAATTGGTAGTGCTGAATCCTGAAAGGCCAAATAATTTTTTATGTAAATTAGGTTCTGACTTGATAATACTTAAAACTGAAAATAATTTCCCTAAAATTTTCAGTTATTTTAAAAAAAAGAGGTCAACTTTTGGAGCCTTAAATTGACCTACCTGAAAAAGTTGTTTGTTATTGTAGGTCTTAAGCTCCTGATTCCCCCGACATGCTTCTTTTTAAAATCGATCCTTGCAGAAGCGAGAATAAAAAAAAAAAAAAAAAAGCTTGTGACTTGTTTGTCTTTGAAAAGCATGTATGTTTACTTTCAGGGCCTAAATGAGTTTCTTTTCCCCCCTCGCAGCTGCAAGAATCCATTTCAAATCATATCGGGTAACTAGGAGCTTACAGCCTACCATAGTAAACAATGGTAATAGGTCAGTTTGGAGGCTTTTATGTAGAGGGAAAACCTAACTAATGCTTTCCATTTAAGTCTGTTACAATGCAACCATTACTGTTCATTTTAAATGCGTTTACTCACCTGCTTGGTGTTAACCTGGACTCGAAGCTGTTGGCCTTCATGGTGATGGTATCAGTAAATAGCACATCTTTTGCTGGAGATGCCAAAGCTTCAGAATGAGACAGAGATGGATGCATTCTTTGTTGCTGTAACCTTTTCAGTGTAGCGTAGCCAAAGGCATCTCTAGAACTTGTGTAACTGAAGTTACAATCTGCTAGACTTTTAATTGTAGCGATAGAGGGTGCTTTAAGGGACTGTGCTCTTCTGGGAAGTGTATGAGAAGAACCCGGAGGCACCAGGGATACTGAATTTGACTTGGAGAGAGATAGATGGTTAGACTGTGGCGTCAAATAGTGGCTCGTCTTAACAGTTTTAGTACTTACCACAGTACTCATACTTCCACAGTCTGTGTCCACAGTCGTAGCATCCACACCTACTGTCTCTCGGGAGGGGCTTGAGCTCATTGAACTTATGCCACTTGTTGTAGTGTCTGTATTGAAACTTTGGCTACGCATCTTCATATGCGAGCTTGTTGAACTTTCCACAAGTAATCTCTCTCGGCTTGTGTTTTCTCTGTGATTCTCTGTACCAAGACTCTTGGTGAATTTTAAGTCATTATCTCCAATACTTGGAGTACTACCAGTGTCTTCTATATGCCTATTCCCCACAAATGAAGTTTCTAACTGTAATGTTTTCTGCACTGTGGATATGGGTGTAAAGTCTTCACTCTGAATGAAGTCAACACTAGGATCCGTGAGAGTTCTGATCCGCCTGTTGCTTGTCTTGTTTTCAGACGACAGTTTCCCTCCTTTTGGATCACTGCTACTGCGATGTTTTTTATTAGGCAAAGTAAGGGAATTTAAGATACGATTCTTCACAAGTTTGCTAGACCCAAAGAAAGGGAATGAATTTTTATCCTTTACAGGTCCAGGCCGATCAAAAAAGGATGGCTCTGCGTCCTCACTGATGTCGAGGAAGAACGTACTAGTGGAGCTGCTGCCAAACCGGTCGTCCTCCATTATGAACATACCTGCGACGAAAGGACTGATTAACAGCACATAAAAATGACGAGCAAAGTCATGGTACCAAGTAGTGACATGTTTCAGAAAATTAATTTTTAATAGCTGAATAAGAAAAACATTGTCAAAAATGAAGGGTTAAATTTATCTCTTCTCTCAAAAATGAACATGTGAATATATCTTTTAACACAAGTATTATGAGTCAACAATCTCTGTATCTGAAAAATGAATTAAAAACTATGTAAATGAAGAAGGTTGGCAAATAGACATTTACTTAGATTACATGACAAGCAAAAAAGCGGAACAGTTCTCCTGGCACATGGCTTATTATTTAACTCTGAAAGTGGGATATTTCCAAAGGCTATTGAGAAAGGAAGGGGAGAAAAAAATGTAGGTTGTGACTATACACACTGTTGTGAAAAGATACGCATTCTACAAGAGGCTACTACTGCCATATTATCTTAGAAAAAGGTAAATTAGAAATGGAACAAATACACATAGATTTTGATATTCAAATACAAATGTTAACTGGCTAACTTTATAGGAATATGTCACAATACTCACTTGATGGCGCAGACTCACTCTCACTGTTATGTCTAGAGCTGGTTGACTCTGAGTTCAAACTCAAGGTGCTTGGGATAGATGAAAGCTCATTACAGAGCTGATCCACATCATCGGGAACCACTGGCCACAGATGTTTGCGACTGTGCCTTACAGCATCCCAGTTATGACATTTTAGAATATCACAGCCTTGTTTGGTTTTGGCTATGAGTCCAAGCACATACACGCAGGTCCTATATGTAAAAGATGTAGTAGTAACAGTTTATAATTCCAAAATGAAAATTCTTAAAGCACTCACAAAGTATTAGTTTGCTATGTGTACATTCCATTTTTCTTCAAACGCCATTAAAAACTGTTAGGCTTGTGGAAAAATGTATTGAAACGAGTTAGGTGTAAATTAGAAGTAATAAATAACATGAAAACCTTCCTCATAAAAATACTAATTATAATGAAATAATTGACAAGAATATAATGCAACAAAAAAACATACATATTAACTTTTCTGGGATAAATTTGAAATATTTGGACTACTGGACCACTGGATATTAGACACACACTACACTTCACTGTTTATTTGCAAGGTAAACTGTAATGAGAAAAATAGAATAGTAATGTAACGAGGAGCTCCTTACAGTGCTTAACTTAATGCATTTAAAAATCTCTATCATTAGGACTCCCAGTGAATTAACTTTGAGTCATAACATGCTCTTCCCTTACACCCATTAGTGAAGAACAATCTATAATAATAAAAGTGTAATATGCTAATTAGACTGGACGTCCTTCTGGACGAAGCCAGGGCTGCGAGGGAAGCCTGGGTCCTGGGTGTCAGAGGGAAGCTGGTGTCAGCAGCTGGGGGAAGGAAGGCCTATTCTTGCACGAATTTCGTGCATCGGGCCTCTAGTATATTATACACTAGAAAGACTTCTGAGTTGAATGATGGAAAGTTCTTACCCTCTGATGGAAAGAACCTCACACTGTTTCGCAAGTTTTAGTATATCTGGAATCACATTTTCTTCCTGCAGCAAATTGAGACCCCAATTTGATGAGCCAATATTTCCCTGAAAGAAAAGAAATCACTTATATCCAATTTAATACAAGAGATTTGGAAAGCAAGCCCTAGCTGTTTTGGTTCAGTGGATAGAATGCTGTACTGCGGACTGAAGGGTCCCGGGTTCAATTCTGGTCAAGGGCACATGCCTGGGTTGCGGGCTCAGCTCCCAGTAGGGAGCATGCAGGAGGCAGCTAATCAATGATTCCTCCTCATCATTGATGTTTCTATCTCTCTCTCCCTTCCTCTCTGAAATCAATAAAAATATATTTTAAAAAAGAAAGATTTGGAAAGCTAGCAAAAAAGAGAAAAATTTAATCCCATCTATGAGGAAAAAATGTGAAATAAACCTCAAATAAGAAACTTTAGGAATTAATGTTCGATTTCCCTTAGCAAGAGAACTAATAGTTTAGTCATCTATTTTCCAGCTAAAATTTAATATTTAAAGGAGCAGGAACAATATTGGTCATAGAATATAATGTTCCATATAAAATTATTTTTATTTATTTACTATTAATGGGAAAATTATAAAAATAAAACATTATGAAAATCTTATAGAAGTGTTTATTACAAACCAAGGCCCAAAGAGATGCTTTCAGTTTTTTAATTTCTTCCCATTTATCTAAATCTGGTGTACGAACGTTGTGACAGAGCTCTGCAATAATATTCTGGAGAAAGAAGAAAAAAAACATATAAGAAACAGTTTTCAATGTATTTTCTTATTATATCTGAAAACCTATTTAAGGTTTGCCTTCAGTAAATCTTGCATATTTATAATTCTAAAATAATTTTATGTAAAATTTCTTAAGAAGCAGCATGGACTTTCAGCTAATATCCTAGAATTAGCATTCATTAGCCATGTGGACTTGATACTTAGTATTACAAAAATATTAGTCATAATTATCATTATTTAAATAGAAAATAATACATTAACACCAAGATTTTATAATACTATATAGATAATAGTACATTGAGCATACCACTTACTTCGGTGCTCACCAAAGGTAACTGAATCTGTTATCAGATTCAGTTTAATTTCGCAATAAGAGGAATGAAGAAACTCAGTTCTTTAGAATGTTTTTACTAAGACAATCTTCCCCAAAACACTATAAAGGAAAAACTCAGACCTTCACTGGTTACAGATTTTATGTAACAAATTAGTTTTGCAAAAGGTGACACATAAATCAAGGAAATGGAGGCAAGCTAATAGTATGTCTAAAGATTACGAACACAGACTACCTGAGTCCATTATAAGATGGATGCTTTAAAAGCAATATGCCACCGACCTTAAGACTTTTGAGAAATTTTTGCAAAAATAATACTTTAACAAAATTAAGATTTTTCCCTACTTTGTAGCTACTTAAATAAGCAGACTATGTTTTTACCTGTACTTCCAACAAATGACAGCCTGTTTTGTGGTGTACCAGTTGTCCATAAAGGTGTACAGGAAGGTAGACATGAGGACGCTGTAATCTAGTACAATAAAGATGATTGATATACCTATAGGTTCATTTAAAATATGCTAACTAAACAATTACTAATAACAAAGTACTAGTATTAGACAGATATAGTTATTAGATATAACTCCCCAGCATAAATAAAAATGGAGGTGGAAAGCATGATGATTTCTCTAGAAAAATAATAGTTTATCTGGTCTCAAAGTAACAGTAAGAGAGCCGAGACTAAGAAAGATAGACTAGTAATAGTAAGAGCATGAAGGGTATTTGAATGCCTTATACGTAAGGATATTCTCTGTATGCTAGGAATGCCACTGGAATTTTTGAACAATCAATGCCATTCTCTAAGAACATTTTTGTCAGTGTAAGAAATAGAATATCCAAGTACTCAGAAAACTTCAGAAATTAATGATTACAAAATGGTTTTAAATTTTATATTTGAGGATCAATAATAAATTATTCCATTAACTGATGGTACCTTTGGTTACTCCGACGAACATAGTTATCGCCATCAATCGGCTTTCGATAAGTAGTAAGTGCTTCATTAAGTTGTTCCTCAATCAAATCAACATATTTTGAATTATATTCCTAGAAGATAATATTGTTTTAATAGTATATAGTTTCATAAATTCACCAAATTTATGTTAGGTACCTAGCAAGCCTTAGAGCATAAATATGAGAAAAATAAATATCTATTTAAGAAATTTAAGACATTTTTGAAAAGAGTAGAACAAAGTACTGTGAATGTAAATGTTCTAGCACACCCAAAATATTTCTGCTTATACTCCTCTGACCCCATTTTCAATCAATGGGGTCCACCCTAGTAAGTTAATAATTTTGTTTTTTATCTTATTTCAATCCCTTTCCCCATTAAAAAAATAGCTTCTTAATATTAAACACTGAAGATATTCACTGGAAATTTTAAAAAGGAAATTAACTGAGTTCTATCATTTTAGCAACTTTTGGTAAGAAGTAATATCTCTTTCCCCACTGATGTAAATCAGATCAAAAGTAAAAAATGTTTCCAACTAAAACATTTAGTCAATCGCATTGCCATCTTTACTGCAAAAGATCTTCACTTCAAAGTGCTTTAAAAAATTGGTAGAACCTCTTTAGAAGCAATTTAACAGTATTTATCAAAAATTTAAATTCACATACATTTTAACTCCACCATTATGTTTTTAGAACTTTATCCAATAGACATACTTACAAAAGTATGGAAAGATATACAGGGTATCCCCCCAAAAATGTATACACACTGTAACAGCTGATAGCTCAATTTTGAAACTGAAATGTATTTTAATAAATACATTTATTGCTTTTATAATTATTCAAAGTATGTGGGACACTGATATATGCTAGAGTATTCAGCAAATACTGTTTACGAAACAAAAACACTGGTAACAATTTAAATACCCATCAAAACAAGAGTGGTTATAAAAATTAAGGGAGCCCTGGCTGGTGTGGCTCAGTTGACTGGAGCGCCATCCCGTGCATGGAAGGGTCATATGTTTAATCCCCGGTTAAGGCACGTAAAGACAGCAACCAATTGACGTTTCTCTCTCACACTGATGTTTCTCTCTCTAAAACCAATAAAAACAAACCCTCAGGTAAAGATTTAAAAAAATTAAAGTAACATATTATGTAGGCACTGAAATGAACTAAATTTAAATAGAATATACACAAAATCAATAGTTCAATAACAAATAACTGTAGCTTAAAAAAGGATAAATATAAATAAAAATAATTACATAGAATTTAAGACCTGACTTCAGATAAAATTTAAATATTAACATCCTTAGTTTCAAAATATTGATGATATAATAAAAACATCCAAGTTCACAAATCTATCTTCTAAGTTAATACATACAAATTGAATCTTATTCAATAGAAAGTTACCTTGTGCCACTTTTCCAATTGTTTTGCTACATAACCCCTTTCATTCAGATATGAAAACCCTTTTGGAATGGAAAGAAATCTGAAAATGAAAACAATCGATAGTTTAACATTGAATCTGACAAAACACATTAAAGACTAAAATATCTCAAACAAAAAATATGTTTAAGGAGCTTAAAGACTAGAAACAGCTCCTACCTAAAACAAAAAGGTCAACTATTATTGATTGTACTTCAAATACAAATACATTTTCACAATCTTTGCAAAACACACACAAATCTAATCACATTAGAGAAAATGCCATGAAATGCATGAGACACAGAATGTAAAAGAAACACTAAAGATTTAGAGGATGTCCAAGGTCCTAAAGCAGACCCCTTTCACAAGTTTACAGCTGACCTCCTTTTTAGGTTGGAATCCAGCTTTGACATATACCACCAGAGAACACACAGAAAACAGAACTACAAGGAAGACTGATTTAAAATTTACCTCAGAAGGAGAAGCAAACCTTTGTCCCCAAGGTGGGATAAAGCTGGCTTCATCTGAATAAGAGCATGAAGATTGGCCTAAAATAAATAATTAGGCAAGTTGAAAAATTGCACTAACATAGTATATTCTCTATTTTAAAAATACCTATAATATACACATTATAATTTCATAGTTTTCTATTAAAATTGATGTCTGCATACTTTATTAGAAAATAATGAAGCATCACCTTGTCTTCACAGGCTTCATCAAGGATATCAAGAGCTTCAGAAGAAATTGTTTTGTTTTTATCATGTAGCTGGGTCACTAGTAATTCAATTCCCCAGTTATTGAAGAATTCAACATTAGCTCTCAATAATACTCTTAAATGTTTGGTTGCATAGAGCCTACAGGCCTATAAAGACAAATGAAAACATTTTTATTTATTTTATTTTTTTAATTTCTTTATTGATTAAGGTATTACATATGTGTCCTCATCCCCCCATTACCCCTCCCAACCCCCCTGAAAACATTTTTAAAAAATCCCACAAACTTCACCACGAATAGCCTATTTGACTTTGTTTTGGGACAGTTCTGCTACTTGAAAAGGGCAAAAAAACTGGAATTGATGATCTAGTTCTTGTATGAATATTTTTTCAGTGCTAGTGAAATAAAATACTTCTGTTCCTATCTAGCTGCTTCCTCCCCTTTAAATAAAAATATGAGTACTGGATGGAGTTCTTTGGAAGAACTAAAATTTTACAGTAAGCTCAAATTCCATCCTATATCCTTACAATTTATAATTAATTTTAAAGTTTAAAAAGGAAATTAACTGACTAAAGTCTATAAAACAATAAAGTACCTAGTGATTTAAAAAAACAACAGTATCATTGTCTGTTATACTCACATCAGTGGCTGCAGTTAGGATCTTGGAGAGGATGACTCTGGCCAGCCCGTCTCTGCTGTAATCCAAGCTGGAAACAGTCAGTTTTAGCAAGTGATCTTGGTTTTTCAAGGAGCAAAGGTTAAGGAGACTAAAAAAAAACACAGAATAAAAATAATGAAGTTTATTAGAAATTATTGTATCAATTTGTTAATTCACTAAACATTTTTAAATTCCTAATATGAACAGGCTTTTCTAAAAGAAATCATTTAATGACAAGTGAAAACAGAATCTAGAGATGCTCACCACTGAAATACGCTGCATTTTTCCAGCATTTTGACTCCATGAGGGTGGCAAGAAAGTGTTCCAATAAATAAAAAGTAGTGTTGACTAAGGGTGGTCAATAAGCCGTTATTTTGAAGACTTCTTTCAGGTTTCATTCCAGAGGAGGCATTGAGCCACTGAACAATATCTTTTACTAGATCTTCTAAGTACCCTTGCCCATCCTAAAAGCAAATACATTGTGATATTGTTAGAAAAGCACTTAGTACCTATAATTAGAACAATTAACTTTAATCAAGTCCAAAAAATTTAATAATGATGAAGTTACAAATAATAGATTGTCAATCACCTGAGTACCTTATTGTTTTTAATAAAAAATATAACATTGCTGTACTTAATCCCAGTAGACACAATGCTATATGAAGATGGTGTTATTTTCCATTTTACAAGGAGTAAACCAGTTTTTCTAGAAGGCAAATTACTGCCCAAAGTCACAAACCTAGCAGGATTCAAATTTAGGTCTGTGCTCATTCCCTATGTGTCTAAATAGAGTTTATGCATTCAGAAGTAAAAGGGAGCAAATACAATAAAAAACATTTGCTCTGGAAAATACTCAAAGTGCTTATTACCTCTTCAGACTCAAGAAGAAATTCTGTAAACTGGCAGCCCACGACTGTAAGCTGCTTTGACTTGGCAAAACCCAGGTCCAGGTTGGCATATAATTTACTGCTAGGCTTGTAAAAGTAAAGTAGTCTTCGTACAAACCTAAGATCAAAATTAAATTAGCAGCCAATAAACCAAGCAATTATTTTAGAAAGAATCTTAACCATAACTTATGAAAAAATAAGGTTTTGAATGTTTTGTCTAAACCACTGGGTGGTGGGCACATGTGCAATATACAGATCTTGTAACAGAAACCCACACCTGAAACCTGTATGTCCATGTTGACCAATGTCACCCCAATCAATTTAATAAATAAAAAAGCAAGCAAACAAACAAACCACTGAGGTAAATGACAAGAAATTTAACAAGCACATTTGGTACATTACACACACACACACACACACACACACACACACCCAAAAAACAACCCCCCCCCCTCCCCCCCCGCCAAACCCTTTATTTTAAAGAGATCTTTGTAGAATAAGAATTTTATAGTGAGAAGCCTAAAAGAAATTGTGGGAAAAAAAGGTGCTAGCAGGAAAAATGCAGATATATAACATGGCTAGAAGATAAGGTTGGGTAAACAGCCACCTGGACATAAATTTTCTTCTATTGTATTTCATGAAGAACTTTGTACTATGGCTCTATAAATTAATCTTATACTAGGTAATTGTAACCATGTTATCACACTATGATTTTGTCATTTATTCTTCACAATTAGGCAAAAAGCCAAGTGTAAAAGCTGCAAGTAAATTTTAGGTTACTGAATTTATGAAGCAATGAACATAATTTCTGATATTTCAATGTTCTAGTTTTTAACATTACATTCTAAGCTTCATTTAATTTAGTTCAATTAATTTCATTCACTATAATCCAATCTAATAAATGTGCCAGTTACAGAAGTGGGAGAAACAGCTGAATGAGACATCACCTCTGTTCTCAGGGAGTATAAAAAGTGAGTGCTATGCCTCTTTATTCCAATGTGGTTTATATAGTCTACATCTTTCTCAAACTTTAATGCAGATATTAAATTAAAATCATAAGTTGGTAAATACAATAAAAAAAACATGATATAAAGGCCCCCTTTACTTCTCCAAGTAGATCAGTACTGGTGGCTGGTTACCTACCTCAGAGGCAGTAAAATGCATGGTGGTACTAGAGAAGAGCATAAGAGCTGAAGTGCTGCATTTGCTATGAACATGAGTATGTCTTGGGGAAGGTGTGGAGTATTAACTTGATTAAGGGGAGTGTAAAGAGGAGGAAGAATGGCTAACCCTCCAAAGGCAGATGGGAATAGAAGTGAAATATTAATAATGGCCCTCATTTTGGGAGGGAAACACTATGTCCTTATTATGCCATTTCATACATTAGGATTAAGATTACTACATAGTTGATATTATCCAATTTGAGAAACTTTTATATTAAGTACTTCATTTGCTCCAAAACTAAAACCACAATGTAAATAACTAGAAAGAAAATTAACTGATGCTTTCTGGTTATAAGACTATGTATATATAAAAATGTATAAAAAGATGACCCCCTGCCCTAGCCAGTTTGGCTCACTGGATAGAGTCTCGGCCTAGGGACTGAAGAGTCCCAGGTTCGATTCCGGTCAGGGGCATGTACCTTGGTTGCAGGCACAGCCCCAGTAGGGGATGTGCAGTAGGCAGCTGATCGATGCTTCTCTCTCATTGATGTTTCTAACTCTCTATCCCTCTCCCTTCCTCTCTGTAAAAAATCAATAAAAATATATTTTTTTAAAAAAAAAAGATGACCCCCGATTAACAATTTTTCCACTTTATGATGGTGCAAAAAAATACGCATTTGGTAGAAACTGTACTTTAAATTTTGAATTGTGAACTTTCCCCAGGCTGGCGATACATGGTACAATACTCTCTTCTGAGGCTGGGCAGTGGCAGCAAGCCGCTACTCCCAGGCAGGTATGTGATCATAAGGGTAAACAACCGATACTCTACAGCACACTGTGCTGCCGGAGTTTTTTATATATGGTGTTCTGAACACGTTCAAGGTAGGCTAAGATTTGATGTATGTTCAGTAAGTTAGATGTTATAATGCACTTTTGTCTTTCAACTGATAATGAGTTTATAGGCACATAACCCCATCGTAAGCCGAGGAGCATCTGTATGTATGTGTAAAATATACCAAGTATTACAATGTACATATGCATCTTCAAAGCATCCATTATTATTTTAGCAAGTATTAGGTATAATTCAAAGCTACGTTCTTTACACTTAAAAGCAAAATAGTTCTTACATACCTATGTAACTGTTCATCTTTATAGTTTCTTAGATTTACATTTGGCCACTAGAAAAACAGAATGTTTACATTATAAAAGTATTTACCAATTACCAAACATATAATTATGATGAATTACAATGAATAATAAAATGAAGACAATCACACCATCACCAAGAAGTATCCTATCATACCTTAAGAATGGTCCCTATAAGATTCCAATTCCATTCGAGATTCTCTTTATGTTGAAGGACTTGGCTATCTCTAAGGTTCATTAAAAGAGCCTCCTCTGTATCCTAAAATCATCAGAAATAAGGAAAACTAAGGCAAATTTTCTTACATCAGAAAAGTCTAAAATTTAAAAACAAAAGAAAATATTTTTCATT
The DNA here is from genome assembly GCF_000147115.1 of Myotis lucifugus. Taxonomy (NCBI): domain Eukaryota; kingdom Metazoa; phylum Chordata; class Mammalia; order Chiroptera; family Vespertilionidae; genus Myotis; species Myotis lucifugus. The sequence continues at coordinate 3,548,259 of NW_005871116.1, forward strand.
TTAAAATGAATTATCAAATGTTTTTTACTTCTAAAGTTGTAAAAACACAACTCTAAACTGCCCAGTCATTATAAAACTTAGAAGCCATCGGGAAATCCATATGCATGAATAAAACTGAAAAGTCAAGCAAGTATATGTACTAGTATACTAAAATCCAAGCAAGTATGTGATACTTAAGGAAACCGAGTTATAGATTGCGATTTCTTTTCAGTACCTTAAGAACAAATATATCTTTCTGAACTCTGAGATACTGATCCCGTTTCTGATGTGTTGCAATTGCTTTCTGAATAATGTGATCTAAATGAAGGCTGTAAGGCTTAGGTCCTCGTTTCTTCATTTCATGGAAGCGTTTTAAACAGTTCAAGGCTGCACTGGCTCTCCTAATGAGAAAAAGATTCAATTAACACTATAGCGAGCTAGCATAATTTTAAAGAGATCACTTTGGTATATCACTCTATTAAAACACGTAAATTCAAGGATAGAAATTATCACTATAAAGTAAATTATCTACTCAAATTTGGAAACACAAAGAAAAAATATCAAGAACACTGGAAGAAATTCATGGCCATAAAAATTTAAGTCTATCAGGCTTTGGGAAAGCACATTTTTCCATCATGAAACTACTAAAATAAAAGCTGAAAGCTACCCTTACACATGTAAGCCTATAGTCAGGATCAAAATGGTACCTAATGTTCCAAGTTTATAATTCAACTTCAGTTTGTTAAATAATAGTATTTTCATTGATAGAATTAAAATCAATAAATAGAATATTATTTATCTATAGTGAGGCCCACATGTATACTTCTGAATAAAGCCAACTAAACTTTTGAGAATGTATTATAACTGTCAACAAAATTTCATAGTTCTGAACAGCTATGAATTACATTTCACTAATATTATATAAAATATGAGGTCCATATATAGATGATTGAGGTTGTAACTGGAAAAAAAAAAGATACCCCTGTCCTAGACATAATCTTTACCAAATGAAAAAATTCCTACTAGCACTTCCCAGTCAAGTTCCTCCACATTTATCTTATTTTATTATTAGCACTGGAATTTTAGCAGAGCTATAGCTATCTTATCATACTTTTGTTTATAGATTCTATATTTGCAATATATCCTTCAGAGTTTAGCTTACTTCAATGCCTATAATAAAGGTTTCTAAATTCCAACATTAATTTAACCCCACATATAATATACATTGTTAATCTTTGTGCTTTATTAATTTGAAATAATTTAGATATTTTTTAAATAGCCTGAATTGCTGCTCAAAACATAAAAAAGTCCAAAAAAGTCACAACCAACGTTTTAGTGATCTGGTAGAAAGTTTATGTCCTTGTCCAAGAACATGCTAGAAACATGCTAGAAAAAGTTTGTATTATGGCCTACAATACAAATGATTAAATAAAACTATTAATTTCCCCCTTATCTATAAGGCTTCCCTGAAAGAATTTCCAAGCATACCTTACACATACTACTTTATAAAAAGAAGAGGTTATCTAAATGGTGGGTATTAAAGGTGCCAGGCACAAACTTTGCCAGAGCTCTGATACTTACAGTCTCTTTTCCTTAGGGATATCAAAGGATGCTGCCATATTCATTAGGGTTGGCAGGCAGTGCAAATGATGGCTATGTGAATGAGGAAGAATTGTGTTTGCCTAAAACGAAACATAACATTTTATGAGAACTGAGAAATAGAAATATTTTATGTTCTAGATCAGCAGTTGCCAACCAGTGATCCGTGGACCACTGGTGGTCGGTGAGATCCGAAAGGTTGGCGATCGCTGTTCTAGATTATCCACAGATATAAAACTAAAGACTCTGAGGTTTTACTCATGAAATTAACTTAATGATTTACTTTCCAATATTTATAATTTTTTTCTTACCTACTTTCAATGAGAAGATGTAACAAATAGACTCACATTACATTAACAAAACTGTAAGTTTCATAGATCTTTTATTGTAACATTAAATTATATTTTTTAAGTGGTAGACAATTAAACTCAATTCTTAAATGATCTAAAAAACAATATATCAAAACTTATATCCAGAGCTATAATGTTACATTAAAAATATTTAAAATGCTAGATGCAATATAACTTATTAGTTGACTTCTTAAGTTTTAAAAATCATTATCAAACAGGTTTACTTCATATTCTGACATTTAAAATAAGAAACTTATTAACTCTTGCTTTCCACATACAATTTTACCACTCAATCTGCTTTTATCAATGAAGATAACTAAATTAATTAAATGTAGAAGCCAAAATATATAAGAATAGTAAGCAATGAACTAATAACACTGCTATACTACTCAAAATTACCAGCTTTTATATTTCAAGAGAATCATGGAATTCTGATGTATAGGTAAAAGGAACAGATGAAATGTTAAAATTGGTTCCTTTATATAAAAGCAAAAAAATTTGGATATTGATATGCTTACAGGAAATATTTCAAGAATTAATAATAATCAAACTTGAGAACCTGCAATATTACTTAATTCTTTCATAGATGGGCTGGAGAACAGAGTAGCAAGTGGCTAAATAAATGATAAACAAGAAAGTTATCATTCAACTCTGTTTAATTCTCTTTCCTTCACTCACACAACCCAGCTGCTATGTGGAAACAAACAAACAAAAAACAACTGGGCCAGCCGGTGTGGCTCAGTGGTTGAGCATCAACCCATGCACCAGGAGGTTGCTGGGTCGACTCCCAGTCAGGGCACATGCCAAGGTTGCAGGCTCGATCCCCAGCAGGGCTGTGCAAGAGGCAGCCGATTGATGATGTTTCTCTCTCATCAATGTTTCTATCTCTCCCCTTCCCTTCCCCTCTCTCTAAAATCAATAAAAACAAATAAAAAAACAACAACAGGGATGTAGGGGTGCTAAAACAACATAAACAAAAAAATACACTGCCAATAACAGCAAGTTATATATATGATTTTAAAAGACTTGCCATAGGGCTTCTTCTTCTTTAATGAGTTTAAAATGGTTCTTTTTATTTAGTATTAAGAGGTGACCTATAAACAAGAATTTCTATCTTACCATCAAAGTCCCCTCATTGCTGGGAGTAAGGAATGGTCAGATCACTTTCCTAGCTCCCTTTTTGCAGAAGTTACTGATATCACAATATCACGGGAAAAAATAAAAAAGATTCCCACTCTGTGAACCTCACTACAAGTTGACAGAGAAGACTATGTTCAAATAAGGCAGTTATATTTAGAAATTTTGTAGTTTTCTACATTTCAGGCACTGAGTACCATATTCCATTCTAGCTGATTGAAGTAATTATCTATAGTTTTTTAATTCCTAAAAATAGAAAGTCTTTCTAAGAGCGATTAAGATTTATAGCACTTAAGTTAATATTGAAAGTTAGTATAAAATATTAATGATATGAGGCATATTAATATCAATATGTAAAAGCTTACCATATGTAAAAGCTCTCCTAAAAGGATGGTAGCTCTAACTGAGATATGGTCATCGCTGTTTGTTATCACTTCAACCAAACCCTTTTAAAAATAAAAATAAAATACCATAGTTGCAAAATAGTATACATGAACATATTTATGCATCATTTGTCTGTTGCTCTAAAAAAATTTTGTTAGTAAAAATATATAAAATAAAATAGTGTTTATAAGTCTTACCTCTAAAAGTCCATTACGAATAAATGCGGAGAGTACCAGTGCCAAATAATTATCCATGAGGTCTGGCCTGTAATAAACACAGCACAGAAACAGTCTCACTAATATGCATATATTACATAATCTACACCAATAAAAGACAAACATGCAAATTGTCCATACCTTCGCTACGCCTTAAGCCACACCCACCAGCCAATCAGAGCGACTATATGCAAATTAACCCAACCAAGATGGTGGCCAGCAGCCACGGAGCTGGAGAAAGCAGGAGGCTTGGTTGCCCCAGTGATGGAGGAAGCCAAGCTTCCCGCTTGCCACGGCAGGCTCTGAGCTCCACTCAAAGCAACAAAGTTTTAATTATAGAAGGTAAATAAACCCAGATACCTGCTTTCAGCCAGCTGGGGCCACGGAGCTGGAGCAAGCAGGAGGCTTCCCTCCCGCCCGCCCTGGCCGGCTCTGAGCTCCTCTCAAGGCTACAAAGTTTCAATTATAGAAGGTAAATAAATCCCAGAATAAAAAAAGAAAAAAAAGGAGAGGCTGGGAGCTTCTGTCGCCGGGGGGCTTGGCCAGCCTGAAAACGGCCCTCAGCCCCTCACCCAGACTGGCCAGGCACCCCAGTGGGGATCCCCACCCTGAAGGGGGTGTGACCAGCCATGCAAACACCCATCAGCCCCTCACCCAGGCTGGCCAGGCACCCCAGCGGGACCTCCACCCTGATCCGGGACACCCTTCAGGCAAACCAGCCGGCCCCCACCCATGAACCAGGTCTCTATCCTATATAATAAAAGGGTAATATGCAAACTGACCCTAACAGCAGAAAGACTGGGAATGCCTGGTCACTATGACACACACTGACCACCAGGGGACAGACGCTCAATGTAGGAGCTGTCCCCTGGTGGTCAGTGCGCTCCCACAGGGGAGCTCTGCTCAGCCACAAGCCAGGCTGACGGCTACCAGTACAGCGGTGGTGGTGGGAGCCTCTCCCGCCTCCTCAGCAGCACTAAGGATGTCTGACTGCAGCTTAGGCCTGCTCCCCGCTGGCAAGTGGACATTCCCTGAGGGCTGCCGGGCTGCCAGAGTTATGTCTGACTGCCAGCTTGGGCCCGATCCCTCAGGGAGTGGGCCTAAGCCAGCAGGTGGACATCCTCCGAGAGGTCCCAGACTGCAAGAGGGCATAGGCTGGGCTGAGGGATCCCACCCCCCCCAACGAGTGCACAAATTTTTGTGCACCGGGCCTCTAGTTTAATATAAAAGCAGTCATCGTAATAAATTTGACCCATTTCTGTATCTAAATTCTACCTGGATCTGGCACGATGAGGAAGAATAGTTTTTGCTTCAGCTGCTACAAAGCCATCTGAGAGCCTCCAACTGTCCTGGAATCTGCCTGGATCTAAAATAGTTAAAAATAAGTAGTTAGGAGAAAATTAAACAAGTGTATATAACTACAAGCTAGCCAGGCTATAAATAATCTTTTTAAATGTTGGCTAGGAAAAAAATAGACTAAAAAAGGCATTCAGAAAAAAATTATTTATATAAATGTACACAAATCTAACTATTTTGGGACTCTGGGGTCATTTGTCTAAAATAAGAATTAGATCATATAATTTGAGAATTATATAGGTTTCTTGTTGTCTCCTCTTCCTTTCTTGGTCCGTATTATTATTAATTTCATTGCTCATTTGAAGAGCTAGGATGACAGGAAAAACTAAAAATTTCTTATTTTTAGAAATTTATTGGAGGTTTTACTTTTATATTAATTTCATGCCACTATAACGCAATAAGAAAAGAAAATCATACTCAATATTTACTTGAGTACTTTTTCTTTAAGGGACTGTCTCCATTAGGTTGCCATTTCAAAAATTATAATATTTGAATAGATGCAGATGCACCTCGATACTTACCTACACTGAGCAGCGCTTCTATGAACTCTTCAGTCACCACAGGCAGAGGAAGACGAAATATGTCATAAAGTACTTCAAGCAGACCTCTCTGCAAATGCAAATAAATACAGTTCATTAACTTTTATGGGGGGAAAAAAAAATCTTTGCTTAATGATGTACTGAATGTTCTATTCTCAAAATAAAAAACTGATAAAAACAGAATAGGCTATACTACTCTCTGTCCGTGGATTCATTCTTTGACTCTGGCAGACAAAAAATCCAGGTTCCAGTCCAAAAATTCCTTTTCAAAATGGTGCACTGGCCGGGAATTTCTCCATAAGTCAGTCAACCCTCTTCACGTGGAATGGAGAATTTCGGATTTCGAACCCTTGCACCTGCCCCTCCAGGATGTCTACAAAATTGGTGGCATTAGTACTGTCCCTGTGGACACTGGTATTCCCAAACCCAGTATAACTAATGGTTATCTTTGCTCGAGTCAGTGTTACAACTGAAGTCTGTTGGAATGCATTATAAAACTTGAGTGAAGCTCTTCCTAGGGACAATGTGGGCTTCAATGTCAATGACATGTCTATCCAAGATGCTCATCATGCACCATGGCTGGGGACAGCCAAAATGACCCATGAAGCAGCTGGCTTCACAGCTCAGGTGATTATCCTGAACTATCCAGGCCAAACCTGTGCTGACTGTTTACAAGTTTGCCGATTAAACCTGTGAGAAGATTGATTGTCATTCTGGGAAGAAGCTGGAAGATCGCCCCAAATTCTAGAAATCTGTTGATATTGTCATCATTGCTGTGGTTCCTGACAAGCCCAGGTGTGTTGAGAGCTCCTCCTCTGGGTCATTTTGCTGTTCATGATATGAGACAGACGGTTGCTGTGGGTGTCATCAAAGCAGTGGGCAAGAAGGCTGCTGGAGCTGGCAAAGTCACCAAGTCTGCCAGAGGTCTCAGGATCTCAGAAGGCTACATGAGTATTGCCACTAATACCTGACACCCAGTCTTAATCAGCACTGGAAGGAAGAACAGTCTCAGAACTGTTGTCTCTATTGGCCATGTATATTTAATAGTTTAAAAAAATGGTTACTGATAATGCATTGAAAACCTTCAGAAGGAAGGGAAAATGTTTGTGGACCATTTGTTCTGAGAGAGGGGGAGGGGGATTTTAAATTATTAAGTTTTTAAAATTAATACTTTTCAATGAAAACCACTTGACCAACCATTTGTCACACAATTTTGAGACCCACTAAAACACAGTTTCTTAAGAGAGAAAAAAAACAACCAAAAAAAAAAAACAAAACCCAATATATTTCAGAAAACTACTGTTATCAGGCCTATATTAGATAAAAAATATATTAGACAAAAAATAACTATTAAATGCTTACTAAATACAAAATTTAATCTCTTCAATAAATCTTTAGTAACCCCATTGTACACATAAAGACACAGGTTTAAAGGTTAAAAGCAATATGCCTACCCAGCAGGCATGGCTCAGTGGTTGAGCATTAACCTATGAACCATGAGGTCACAGTTTGATTCCCAGTGTCCTGGTGTGGGCTTGATCCCTAGTGGGGGTGTGCTGAAGGCAGCCAATCAATGATTCTCTCTCATCACTCATGTTTCTTTCTCTCTCTCTCTCTCTTTCTCTCACACATACTCTCTCTTTCCCTTCCTCTATGAAATCAATAAAAATATGTATTTTTAAAAAGTAGTATGCCCAAGGTCATAGAACTATAAGTGAAGCTAGTAGTCAAACTTCAATCAACCAGACTCCAAAAACTATGTTCCTTCATCACTGCTGAATAAGAAGTCAACTAAACTGCCCCAACCTTTAGATGCCTGCTTCTGGATCTTTCCACCTATAACCACATCCATTTCCACCATCACCTGAAATAACCTTTTTACAATTATTTTCTTCTATTAAAAGTCCAAAAAATGAAACAATCAGAATAACTTTTACAAACCCTTATTTCCATATTTGGTATGCAAAGTACTCCAATTAGAGATTGAATCCCAGAGTTTCCAGGTTTACATAAATTAATAATACCTAAAGTATAAAAAGAAAAAAAATCATTGACTTGAATTTCAAAAAAAGTTAGTAATTTATATTTTTCTCTTTGAGTTTGGGTTCAAAATTATTTGCTTAAGTCATCAAAATGGTATTTCTCAAACTCAGATGTTTGATGTAATGTGAGAGATTGCAGATTATGATACAGTCTCTATAGATCAGGGGTCCTCAAAATACGGCCCGAGGGCCACATGCAAATACAAGTATTGTATTTGTTCCCGTTTTGTTTTTTTACTTCAAAATAAGATATGTGCAGTGTGCACAGGAATTTGCTCATAGTTTTTTTTTAAACTATAGTCCAGCCCTCCAACGGTCTGAGGGACAGTGAACTGGCCCCCTGTTTAAAAAGTTTGAGGACCCCTGCTATAGATCATACTCTGCACTAATCAGGAAAACAGGTGGTTGCATCTCATGAAGCAACTGTGTTCTGGAGTTCATTTGTCAATCACTTTTGGATTTTGAAATATATATAATAATGTTACAAATATACAAAAGCTTATAACTCATGAACAGTACCACAGTGTCTAAATACTATTTAGGAAATTATTTCTGTGAGAAAAATGTTTTCAGAGTTCTAACTTGTAATGCCGGTATTTTTCTCCTTACTTCATTAGGAGGGTTGAAAACTCTCAACCACCTAAGTTTCTAATGATGGATCAGTATATAAGGGATAGAGGACAAACTGAAGCATGGTAGAAATAATGTTTAAGAGATGCAGGGGAATAGAATGGCAGAGCTTAGAGACTGGAGGTAAGGAGAATGAGAAGATAGTAGCTAGGCTGTCCTGGTGGTTAGAGCAGGATAGAATTCATGTGTTGGTAAGACAGAAACTGCTCTAATGGCAAGGAAGTTGAAGGATGGCAAAAGATGATAGTTGTAGCTAAAGGAAACTAAGTTAGAGTGAATTCTCAAGTAAGGGCAGTGATAGTTAAACTTGGCAGAAGGACTGTGTTGGTTTCTATGTTAAAATAGTGCGTGGAGGCTGGTTAAGTATAAAAAAGAATGTGTGATTGTTGGGCCCTCATAAATACCTAGTTTATCCACGAGGGTACGGGGAAATAGGTAGTCATGAGGACACAGCATGAATGGAGATTTTACCAAAGCACTGAGAGGTCAGAGGAAGTCACTGAATACATACTGGCTAGGGGCCAATGGCTGGGATAGTAATTTGTATGAAAAAGATATCTTAGCGTTACCTAGGTAACACAGATATGTTTAGGAAAATTTTCTTCTGTTTACTGCTACACTCCTTTGTATGCTATTCCTTAAATTATTCTACAAAGTCAAGAAGGAAGAAGGTATTTATTAATATAAAATAGCACACTTAGTGGTGGTATTATTTTAAGAAATGTGTTTGCTTTCTATTCCACAGAAAGATAAAGCATGCTTACTCCCTCTTCTCAAGAAATGTAAGACTACTAATAGCCTACACCTTGCTTATTTGGTATTAATTATGTTTTACATTGTCTTTTTAGGTAACAAACTTTAGTTACATATACAGCTAACACCCTCATATATATATATATATATATATATATATATATATATATATATATCCATATATATATATATATATATATATATCCATATATATATATATATATATATATCCATATATATATACATCCATATATATATATATATATATACATATATATATCACGTTTAATTTTTTTAATTGCCCAGGTAATCCTGAGTACATAGACTTACAAATAGTCAATTTTAATAATTCTGTGCAAATTCTTTTAGGTCTAAAAATAACATGTAAGACTAGATTAACATCTACATTAGATGCTGCATAATAACTTAACATTTGAAAACAAAGTCAAGTAACTTACCTGCCCATGACCGGAATGTTGCTATGATTCCCATTTTACTGGCTAGAAACCTTGCTTCTCTGTCTTCTCTGTGTGTGGTAGTGGAGGGGGAGGAAAGAGGGAGTCAAAGAAATATGTTAAAATAAAAAGTGAGTTTTTCCTGGTACTGTATCAGAATAAGCACTATCATTAGTTAGCAATTAAGTATTTACACAGGAAATTAAACAACTTGTTAAAAAAAACAAAGATTAGATGTACCTCAAAGCAAATTACCTAATTACATGGGAAACTCCCTCTCCAATTGAAGATTCACAACATGGTTTAAAATAAGTTACTCCCTCTGTCCCATAATAATAGTAGCAAGTGAATATTTAAACGGGAATTATTGGCGAATGCAGCTCTAAGTTATGTTGTAGCGCAAAATTGCGAAGCCTTCAATCAAAATCAGTGTTTCATGACATCTGTCATTTGTTTTGACACATCTTTCAATTTTTAGGTTAATCTAATTATTACGAATTATAACTATTTTTCTAATTTCATCCGCTGATCGAAATCAATTGTTTTATTTCAGTTGAATATCAACCCATTGTAAAAGTAAGATGAAAAAAACAGAGTTTTCAAGCAAGGATCGAGTTCCGATTGTCCAGTTCTTGATGCATCAAAAGAAAAAGGGAAAGTTGCAGAAAGGTGCAATTACGTTAGCTGCAAAACAATTTAAGTGCAACAGAATGACCATATCAAGAATTTGGAAACGTGCTTCTGAAAATAATTGTTAAGGAGAATCTTATGCTAATGTTGATTCTTTGAAAAAAACAAAACTGTGGACATAAATGCAAAGATTATGAAGAAAAACTTGAAAAACTTAGACATATTCCTCTTAGCAGAAGAGGCACCATATTAGCCTTTGATAATATTTCTCCCGAAATACTGGATAATACGTTTCTGTCACTTCAACAACTTATGCTGGAAGCAACGAAGAACGATGGCTCCAATAATTTTAAGCTCACGCATATAGAGAAAGCAAAGCTTTGCAGCCAAGGGATCCCTACTACAAGTTTAAAATGCAGTAACGAAATTATTGAAAAATCCAGAAACTATCTGAACACTCAAAATAAAAATTAGGAGTACTACTTTTAATTTGTTGTTTAATTTAATCTAGTTTTTTTTATAATAAACTAGAGGCCCAGTGCACAAAAATTTGTGCACTCGGGGGGGAGGGGTGGGCCCCTCAGCCCGGCCTATGCCCTCTCGCAGTCTGGGACTCCTCAGGGGATGACCACCTGCTGGCTTAGGCCCGCTCCCTGGGGGATTGGGCCTAAGATGGCAACCAGACATCCCTCTGGCAGCCCAGCAGCCCTCAGGGGATGTCCACTTGCCAGCGGGGAGAAGGCCTAAACTGCAGTCAGACATCCTTAGCGCTGCTGAGGAGGCAGGAGAGGCTCCCACCACCACCGCTGTACTGGTAGCCATCAGCCTGGCTTGTGGCTGAGCAGAGCTCCCCATGTGAGAGCGCCCTGACCACCAGGGGGCAGCTCCTGCATTGAGCGTCGCCCCCTGGTGGTCAGTGTGTGTCATAGTGACCAGTCATTCTGCTGCTAGGGTCAGTTTGCATATTACCTTTTTACTATATAGGATAGAGGCCTGGTGCACGGGTGGGGGCCGGCTGGTTTGGCCTGAAGGGTGTCCCGGATCAGGGTGGGGGTCCCGCTTGGGTGCCTGGCCAGCCTGGATGAGGGGATGATGGCTGTTTGCAGCTGGTCACACCCCCTTCAGGGTGGGGGTCCCCACTGAGGTGCCTGGCCAGTCTGGATGAGGGGCTGAGGGCCGTTTTCAGGCTGGCGGGTGACTGAAGCTCCCAACCTCTCCTTTTTTTCTTTATTCTGGGATTTATTTACCTTCTATAGCTGTCACTGGAGCTGAGAGCCGGCTTTAGCTCTGAGGCCCGGCTCCAGCTCTGAGACCTTGGCTGCTGAAGGCAGGTATCTGGGTTTGTTTGGCTTCTATAATTGAAACACTGTTGCAGCTCCAGCTCTGAGGCCTGGCTGGCTGAAAGCAGGTTTCTGGGGTTTGTTTAGCAGCTTCTATAATTGCAACATTGTTTCTTAGAGTGCAGCTCAGAGGCCGGCAGCGGTAAGTGGGGAACCCTGGCTTCCTCCATCACTGGAGCAAGCAAGCCTCCTGTTCGCTTCAGCTGCCTGGCTGCCGGCCGCCATCTTGGTTGGCAGTTAATTTGCATATCGCCCTGATTAGCCAATGGGAAGTGTGTCGGAGGTACAGTTAATTACCATGTTTGTCTATTATTAGATAGGATGTTGCATTCTATATTTATTTTCTTTTGCTACTATTATTATGGGACAAATTACATTCATCAACTGCTACTATTATTATGGGACAGAGGGAGTATAAATTTTGACTTTTCTATTTATATTTTCTATTTATATCTCCTGCTCTTTTGGAAAAATATTCTTAGCTAGCTCATTAACACCTTTAATTGAGCATTGGAGACACCACCAGCCTGCTTAGTAAGCATTTCTCTCTGGAGGCTGCCCCTCAGGAGCGAAAACTACCATGTAAACCCCTTACTTTTATCACGTGTATTCAAGTTGCTTCAAAATTTTTACCCAAACTTATTTGAGCATTTTCAACAAGCAAGCTCAACACCTATTCACTGAAATGTTATTAAATAACTGGATAGTGTTAATATCAACAGCTTCTTTCTACTTTGTAGTTGTGTATCCAATCATCTCACTTGTTCCTTTCTATGCAATAGTTTATGACAATTAAGCAACAGAACTATAGTTTTCACCCTTCAACAACACAGGTCTGAACTGCACAGATCCACTTAAATGCAGATTTTTATTTATAAATATGTACAGTACTGTAAATGCATTTCCTCTTCCTTATGATTTTCTTAACATTTTCTTTTTTCTTGCTTATTTTAAGAATGCAGTATATTTGTATTTAAGTTTTGGGGGAGACAAAAATTATACACAATTTTCAATTGTGCAAGGTGTCACACCAAACCTGCATGTTGTCTAGGGGTCAACTGTATTTATATTGGTTAAACATTTTCCATGGGTGACTTATGACATATAGCCGTCTTATAATCCATGCCACCTCAACCATCTCTACCCTGTCAACTGTCCATTTTTTTCTGTGCCCTCTTTTATTCTTCCCTAACAGAGTTCTTAACAGTTTTGAAAATACAGAAATCAAGAGAACTGGGAAAGAAAAAACAGAAGGGATAAAAATTTTAAAAAGTCAGAAAATCAAAGAGCAGTAATCAGGTAGTCTACGAGAGAAATGAAACATTTAAAAACACATACACAAAAACAAACACACTAAGCTCTATAGCATCACTTAAAATGAGAATATAATAGAAACTAAAATGGGGGAGTAAGGATGGTGGAAGAAATGAGAATTGGATAACTGTCTAAGTTTTCAATGCTCCTCTTAAAAATGTTAGTAATATCACTTCTATTGACTGCCTGGTCATCCATTTTCTAACCTACTCACTAAATCTGTAGTATTTAAAAAAACACATTTATTTCCTTATTCCCTGCCACAATGTACTCATGCTCCCCTTAACTGCCCACACTCCAGAAACTTAGTATAAGTAAAGTTCAAACCCAAATAGGAAAAAAAGAATTTGGTGAAATGTATTTTCCCTCTTCTAACTCTAAAAAATACCCCAGGTGCTCTCTTGCTTATCCTGATAAATGCCCCCATCCCCTTGTGATTCTGTGTCCTAATCCCTGGATCCTGTGTACTGTATATGATATCACCACCATGATAGTAATTATTTTATGCTTATAGCCCAGAAGACCCTAAGAAAGGGAGATTGTTGGTAGGCTTGATCCAACTGAAAAGTTTTCTCTAGCTGGTGGCAGACAAGCAAGTCTGAGAGAGATTCAAAGCACAAGGATTCGAGCAATTCTTGCTGTGTTTGAAGATGGAGGGAACCATGTGGCAAAGAAAGAGGGTGGTTTCTAGAAGCTGAGAGTAGGCCCTAGCTGACAGTCAGCAAGGAAACAGAGTCCTAAGTTGTAGAATAGCAAGGAAGTGAATTCTGCCAACAACCTGAGTGAGGTTGAAAATGGATTTTTCACCACAACCTCCAGATAAGAGCCATACCAGACTTCTGAGTTACCAAATTCTGAGCTAATAAAATGATGTTATTTTAACCTGCTACACATTGGTAGTAATTTGTTACAAAGCAATAGAAAATGCATGTGCTCTCCATCAATAAAGAGAATGTCCAAGTGTCATTTAAAAAGTCAAGAAAAGGGGCTTAAAAATCCTGAATTCAAAACTTAGCAAAAACAGGTTTGAGAAGTCTTTTTTATTTTTTATTTTATTTTGTTTAAAGTATTACAGATAGTAGTACATATGTCTCCTTCCAACCCCCCCCCCCCCCATTGACCTTCCCCCGGCCTCCCCTACCCCCTAGCACATGCCCTCACCCGACCCCCCAGTATCTTGTGTCCATTGGTTATGCTTATGTGCATGCATACAAGTCCTTCGGTTGATCTCTTACCTCCCTCCCCCTCCCAAAACTCTCCAGCCTTCCCGCTGTAATTTGACAGTCTGTTCCATGCTTCTCTGCCTCCGTATCTATCTTTTTGTTCATCAGGTTATAATGTTATTATCCATAAATGAGTGAGATCATGTGGTGTTTTTCTTTCACTGACTGGCTTATTTCACTTAGCATAATGCTCTTCAATTCCATCCGAGCTGTTGCAAATGGTAAGAATTCCTTCTGTTTTATAGTAGCATAGTATTCCATTGTGTAGATGTACCATAGTTTTCTAATCCACTCATCTGTTGATGGGCATTTAGGCTGTTTCCAAATTTTGGCTATTGTAAATTGTGCTGCTATGAACATAGGGGTGCATATATCCTTTCTGATTGGTGTTTTTGGTTTCTTGGGATATATTCCTAGAAGTGGTATTACTGGGTCAAATGGCAGTTCCATTTTTAAATTTTTGAGGAAACGCCATAGTTTTCCACAATGGCTGCACCAGTCTGCATTCCCACCAGCAGTGAAGGAGGGTTCCTTTTTCTGCGCATCCTCTCCAGCACCTGTCATTTGTTGATTTGTTGATGATAGCCATTCTGACAGGTGTGAGGTGGTACCTCATTGTCATTTTGATTTGCATCTCTCGGATCATTAGTGACTTTGAGCATGTTTTCATGTGTCTCTTGGCTTTCTGAGTGTCCTCTTTCAAAAAGATTCTATTTAGGTCCTTTGCCCATTTTTTGATTGGATTGTTTATTTTCCTTTTGTTGAGTTGTATGATTTCCCTGTAAATGTTGGAAATTAAACCCTTATCGAAGATAACATTGGCAAATATATTCTCCCATGCAGTGAGCTTTCTTGTTGTGTTGTTGATGGTTTCTTTTGCTGTGCAGAAGCTTTATATTTTGATGTAGTCCCATTTGTTTACTTTCTCCTTAGTCTCTTTTGCCCTAGGATCTGTGTCTGTAAAGATATTGCTACGACATATGTCTGCAATTTTGCTGCCTATGGAGTCTTGTAGGATTTTTATGGTTTCCTGTCTTACATTCAAGTCCTTTAGCCATTTTGAGTTTGTTTCTTAAACAGAGAACATCTTTGCTCAGGACATGATATGCTAGGATGTGGTAAGTCCACAGTGATAAAGGTGATTAAAGATATAAAACCACTATTTTGAATTCCGGAGAAAAATGAAAAACAATAAAAATATAGGGATATTTCACAGTGTTCCAAACTTAGTGAGGAATTTTAATAGCAACAGCTCAAAATAAGCAAGTATGTCTGCAACCCAACAATCCTACTAGGAAAACACCTCATAGCATATTTACTGGAATTGTGTCATACATACAGTACATTATTTGACCTCTGAATCAGTTTAATTAAGTAAAAGGTTATTCTAGAATATCTAGTGAACTAGGTGCTTTTCTCTCCCAAAAGACCCTGAAAATTATCCTCTCATTTCTAAAAAATAATCTTTACTCTAACTCCTTTTACTTCCCTTTGAACCTTACTCTCAAAATTCTACCTACACTATCTTCCTGTTTACTCAATTTGTTAAGGAAGCTCTTCATTCCATCCCCCTTATTTCATTCTTTTAGTCTCTCAATGTAATTATGTTAAAAATACATACAATAAAAAAAAAACAACAACCAAAGATCTAGGTTTCTACTGCAGCCTAACTTACTTTTTAAGAAAATTCTCACCCAAGGATATGGGATATATTTTTAGAGAGAGGAAGGGAGAAGAGAAGAGGTGAATAGGGAGAGAGAGAGAGAGAGAGCGAGAGAGAGAAAAAGAAACATCGATTGGTTGCCTCCTATGCACACCTTGACCAGGATCAAACCCGCAACCCAAGTTTGTGCCCTGACAAGGAATCGAATCCACAACCTTCTGGTGCACAGGATGATGCTCCAAACGACTGTGCCACCAGCCAGAGCATAACTTACATTTTTTAAATAAGAAATTAAATCTAAGTCTTTAATTACATTAGCAGAGACTTACAACATAACTCCATGAAATAATACATTTACTCAAACTCACACTGTTCTGGCTCTACATGCAATCAGACAAATTTAAAACTTTAACAGCAACACACGCCATCTTTAAAGCTATAGGAACACGTGATACTTACTTGAGCTGTCCTTCAGCCGTATCTGGACTATGTCTGTAGTGAAAATCAGTATAGGGCGCTAAAATTCGCTAATAAAAAGAAAAGCAGGAAGAGAAAAAGTGTCCTTATTGTAAAATGCATTCTTTCTGTAACAAGCTAAAATTAATTCTACTTCTCTATATCCTTAATTGGGTATACTGTTTGAGAAACTTATTTCTTTAAATTCATCATCAACAAATATACTTGAGTAATTTTTTAAATGTAGAAACTGAATTTTTGAAATATTGAGGTATAACAGAAATGTATGATTTGATGAATTTTCTCAAACTAAGTGCTCTCCTTTACCCAGCACCAGATGAAGAAAATATCAGCAGCCTCAAAACCTCCTTACCCTCCTTTGTACTCACAAGTCACTACTGACACCCCAGGATTACCACCCTAACCTCTAACATTATGAGTTAGTTTTGCCTATTTCTGAACATTATTTAAATGGTTTTACTTCATAAATTAATTCTGCTCTTGTTGCTAGTATAAAGAAATATAAGCTATTTTTGTGTATTGTCCCTGTATTTAGCAACCTTGCTATAAATTCACTAATTTTAGTACTTTAACCACAATATCTCATTTTCTAAAGTTTCTCACTGCCTATTGCATTACTGATCTGAATTTTAATTTTAAATAATTTAAGATACAGAAGACATCACTGATACTGTTTTTGACAATCAGGATTTTTTTATATTTAGTCATATATATTTTTTTTCCTTCCTCCATTTCCTTGTTTGTCTCAGATCATTTTCCTTCTGATTGAGAACTCCCTCTAGCCATTCTTTCTTTGTTTTTAAACAATACATATTAATTATCTCACATGGTTTCTGTAAGTTAAGGCTACTGATCATCTTTTCCTGATCACCAACTGAGTTAAATTGAGACTATGTTGCAATTTTGATAAGCTATAGTGAGTACACTTCAGTTTTCCTGTGCCTACAGTACGGCCCTCTAGTGCTTTCAATAGAAAGCTTAACAAGTATTTTTCTCCTTAGAGTTTATTTTTTCTTAAGTTTTGAACAAAGATCTTTAGCTATCCATCCAGGATAGCTTTAGATTTGGGGAAATGTCAAGAACAGGAATCAGCTATGAAATGTCCAGTTTGGTCACTTTAGTAACACACAACTGCCAAATGCTCCTCCTGTTTTTCTGATCTCAGCAAAAACCCACGTGGATTTTCAGCTTGTAATTATATCCTGATCAGTAACTGGACCCAGGAAAGAAAGCAATTGCATCATCAGTGTATACTACTTCTTAAAGGCCTTTCATCGTTTGCTCATGGCCCCCTGCCTAGGCCTTTGCATCCTATGCACTGGAGAGTGCAGCATATTCTACTGTGCTTTCCTCAGGTTTTAACATTGCACAGATTCTCATTTCAGCAAATGTCTGGAGGGGTAAGACAGACTTCGTAGACTTTTCATATCTCCAGGCTTGTCATGCCATAACCCCTAGGACTGCCAAATAATCCGGTCTTCTATCTAGGCTTTGGTCCTATTTTTAGTTGTTAGCCCAATCTGCAAGTGCTCCCAAGGGCATCTATGGATCTTCAGGGAAACTCTCCAAGTATCTTCCCTCCTTCCTGGTCCTTGTTGCTTTCACAGCTCTATACTGAATTAAATGTATGAATTCCACAAATACCCAGCTTTTCTTGTTTTCCATAGCAGAAGCTATGAACTACTCTATCTCACTATGAAGTATAAGTTTAATAAATGTTTCTTAAATTTACTTTAAATTACAGTTAATTTACAACCTTTACAGAGTATCTATTTTATTAACATTATTATATTAAATCTACATTTTTTCCTGAGATAAAAACGTATTACATATAATATAAATAGAAGCCAGGGTAAATTTAAAAAAGGGTTTCTAACAGAAGGAAGATCTGGGCCTAACAACAGACAGTAGCACTGAAAATGTTTTTTGTTTTTTTGTATGTAGAAAAGGGAACCAATTATCAATTTACAGTGAAAATTGATAAAATTTAACACATAGAAATGAGGACAATATTCTCTTTGCTGCGGTTTCTACAATGAAGATGATGTTAAAGTAAAAGATGATGATGATAAAGTAGATGATGATGATGTTGAGCACCATCCAAGGCAACCAGTATTAGTTAGGTATTTATTTTGTGCCAAGTACTAAATAAAATATTTTATGTAGATTAGAATTAATATATGAGAAGCACTTGAAAATAATGCCTAACTCATTATAAGCTTTACATTAGTATTAGCTACTGCTATTATTACTGCTACTGCTGCTGCTGCTGCTGCTACCGCTATTATTATAGTACTTATTCTTCACAACTCTTCAAGGTATAAACCATGACCTTCATTTTACCTAAGAATAAATGGGCCCAGGACAGGCTAATAAATAGCCCCAAATCATAAAGCTAGTAGGTCATACAGCAAAAAATCAAAACCAGATCTGTTCAGCCCAAAGTCTATGTGCTTAATCACTGTGCTATTCTGAGGGATCTTGTTAAGGAAAAAAGAAACTAATTTTGTGGTTTTAAAGAACAAGATAGGAGCAAAGATATAGCCATCTACTTAAACATCTAACATATTATTTGAAGTATTTTTCACTTTGGGCTTTTTAATCTGCTTTACAATTAAACAAAAAGGAACAAAAAGGAGGCCTACACATATTATCTTCCTTCACTATAATAATCTTGCCAATCTTAAAATTATAGATTTTTAAAAATAAAACACACACAAAAGAATGTAAAGCTATACATACAGTAAAATGTAAAAAATGCCAGTCTATTCCCATTGGACTACCTAAAGTAATGTATTTAAAATCACATATAGAGAAGAATATTGTACTTAAATCTGTTGGTATGATATAAGCTAATGTCAATGTTATAATCTAAAACATTTTTAATATCCCTAAGAGAAACAAAACTAACATTTAGGACAAATTTTATATAAAATGATTTAGAGAGACAAACTAGGGCACAATAAATCTTTTATACCTGGCATAATTTCAACCCCAATACAAACAAATTGTGAGTTTAAACTTATTCTAAATGATATCTGTAATAAACAACAATGTAGTATAGTCACACAAATAAACTATTAGAATATAGTGTGTGGTAATTCTGTTCTAACTTCCACTATATACTTTATTATAAAAGATTAATTATTTTAGTCTAACTATGAAAAACAATGAATTAGTAAAAAAAATTTTTAATGTCTTCTATTTCTTTCAAGTATATATGGTCATTAGTTGCTAACAAGTGCTTCTAAGTTCAGAGACTTTTAGCATGGTTTAGATAAATAAATGGTGTATTTTTAGCAAGATCTATTCACAAACAACATATTAAAGTCTTTAGCTATAGAATATTGCTGGGAATAAGCCAGTATTAGTAAATTTAGGTTTGATAATGCTTTGCAGCATTTACTTACTTTAAAATTGTGAAGTGAGAGTTGTATTTAAAGTCATTTTAAAACTAGTAAAGAATATTAAAGTTCCTACCTCTAATTCTACATCAGCTCGCACATATTGTCGGGTCTTTGGATGATTAAGGAGGTGCAAAATTGTAGTAATGAGGGCCTCATTTATTCGACTTAATTGGCAATCGATCACGTTTTTCAAGATGGTGTTTAGTCCACCTCGAAGGGCCACCACCTCTGGATTCTGAAGTGCTAAAATAAAAAAGAAAAACTTAATATATTATATAGGGGATAATTAACAAAAAATATTCTGAAATTGGGGCTTTTATTTTAAAACAATTTCCTTTCTGACTTGGAAAACTCTCTAGTCAATGATATTGAAAAGGGCATGTGGATACAATGTGTCTAATAAGAGGCACTGAATATACTTCCCCAACCTCTGATTTTAATTTTTATGTCTCTAAATTGTTTTTTCATATCCTTTGTTCATATTTCACTGGAATGGTTTTTCTTTCCTATTAATTGAAAAGACTTTTTTATATAGTGGGAATATTAGTCCTTTGTTTCAAATCTTTCATCAGATTTGTAACTTTACTTTAGATTTTAAACTCAGATTTTAAGCTCAGGAACTCCTTTTCTTCAAAGATCAGGCACCTCAATGTATGCGTGCACAAACATGAGGTTGAACTTTTTCAATATGTTGTTTGGCCATGCATATATTGCTTTGAGAATTGTCTGTTTTTCCTATTGATCTGTATATAAATAAGTTATTTACTTATCATGTTTGTTACTTTTATTTTCTTTGTTCTTTCATTGTAGGATGTTTTCTTGCCTTCTTACAATAAAATCTAAAGCTGCTGAAATCTGATTTTCTTTGTAATTCAAAATTCCTGTTCCTTACAATGATCAGCAAATATTCATCCACTTTTCTGTTTTCCCCATTTAACTCATTTTTTAAAAATATATTTTTATTGATTTCAGAGAGGAAGGGAGAGGGAGAGATAGATAGAAACATCAATGATGAGAATCATTGATCAGCTGCCTCCTGCACACCCCCTAGTGGGGATTGAGCCCACAACCCAGGCATGTACCCTTGACCAGAATCGAACCTGGGACCTTTTAGTCCACAGGCCAACGCTCTACCCACTGAGCCAAACCAGCTAGGGCATCCCATTTAACTCTTTAATCTTTTTGCATTTAGAATTCCTTTTTTTTTTTTTTAAATGTATGATAGATTATTGCTTTTAACTCACACCAAGATATTAAGATATAGTATGGTTAACAAATGTCTGAAAGACAGACTTAAAGAGATTTGATTTTAATTACCAGAATTTGTACAATTCTTATGTACTAAATTTCATGATGAGAAAAACTTTAAAAGTTATAGTGTTAAGGTCACTTAAGAATTATTTGTTAAATAGCAAGTCCTCTATTCTCCTATCAGTAATGTGTACTACTTTTTCATATCTTTGTTCCAATAACTAAAGAATTTATGTGTTAAAGACATTAAGGAATGTTACATATTCTTTCTAAAATACTACAGTTTTATTACTTAAAATTCTAACCTAGTTCACAGATAATAGCAATGCATGCTCGGACCATTCTGTCTCTTTCTTGAAGTCCATCATTTCCAACTGCTATTAATGAGTTGGCCACAGAGCTAGGAAACAAGGAAGCATTCACAGTAATCATCTGTAACAGGGAGAAATCAGAAAAAGAAGTTACTTACTTCATAATACATTTTTAAAACCTACTTTGCTTGGTTTGAGGTTTTTAAGATTATAGAGTTTTTATAAGATTTAGGCATCACTTTTAATCTTCTGCTTCATATGAACATTTCAAATAATTAATATAACTAATAATTGATGCAACTGATGTTAATATCATTACTATAAAAAAAGTGTTGCTTTTTTCCCTGATAGTCCAGATCATAAATTAGTTGACCAACAAAATTTAATGTTTCTGAGATACTAAGCTCCTCAGGAATAGAATCTACATTTCAAACACTTCTCGATACCTAGACATAGTATATTAGTGGGGACAACAGCTATCAACACACTACTGTACTATTGCATTCCTGACTTCCTTCTCCATATACCCATTTACCTCATTATCTCTACTCTCATCCCCATCAAACTCACTGACGTGGCTCCCCATTCTTTCTCACTTGCTGTAATTAATGTATGATAATCTCCCTATCTGTAGCCATCATTTGTTGCTATTCCAAAAGGCAAAGTTAATAATCTATAATCTATCTTTAGTATTTCAAATTTTACAATAGAAATAGTATGTCTCTGGTGATAAACTTCGGATGAATCTCACTTTAAGTGAAAACTATAATTGGCAATAACATTTGGAAAACTGAAAATAGATAACATGTATCTTCAGTTAGGGAAACAGAAAAAAAAAACAATTATGTAGTGAATGACTGTTTAATAAATAAAGACTATTGGGTAGATGAAGTATTTCAAAATAAATTCCTGAAGTGGGAGTAGAAGAAAATGTTTTCTTTTACTTGGGTGGTGATAAAATATTGGGATAATTAACCTGTCCTAGATATTACTGCATTTATAATCCTGTTGAAAAATAAGACTTTTACTATGAAACAATAAGAGGATGCAATATAACTAAATTAAAGATACCCAGTTAAGTCTTATAAAGGGTCAAAGGAAAGATCTGTATTGACTAGAGTACTTACACATGATTTATGTTATTTAAGAAGCATTATGCAGTATTACAAGGTTCAAATGAAATGATATGATACTGCTCCACAACCATAAAATAGATTTCCAATAACTATAGAAACTACAAAATTCTCACATTCATTTCTTAATCAGTATTTTCTATTCATCAGAAATGTTGGAATAGGAGAGAAGGGAAAGGGGGTATAGAAAACTGATCTTTCTAGATGACAAAATTCTAACTTCTTATGATATTAATTTGTATTTTAATATTTATTGATCTATTATTATGCTTATAAGGAGCTTGTAAGAAAAATTTTCCTCAAAATAAAACGTAATGTATTCTGGAAAGGTAGTTAGGAAGCCAGGCCACTTGGCTCTCAGAGCTAAACCTACCATTAGTAAACTACTAGAGGCCCAATCACAAAATTCGTGTAAGAGTAGGCCTTCATAGTTGCGGCGGCTACCTTGGCCCTCACAGTCCTGGCTTTGTCCTGAATGTAATATAAAAGGTCGTTCTGCTGTTCAGCCATTCGGTCTATTTGCATATTATGCTTTTATTATTATAGATTAACTTGGCCAAATCAATCTTATCAGTGCTTGTTTCCTCATTTATAAAAGGATGCTTATGATTAGATGACTTCTAGAATTTAAAGTATAAAATCTTAATCTATGAAGCTCAAGTGCTATGAAAAAGAATACCTATAATTTATTTATTATTTATTTTTATTTACTTATTTTTTTTTACAAATGAAATCTTATTTTCCAGGGAAATATATGCAAAGAAACTCTCTAATTCTGTGCAAATCAGAAAATACTTTTCTCAAAAATCTGAGTACTCAATAAAGAAAAAGTGATATAATTCATTTCTCTTTAAAGAAAAGTTTAATAACCTTTTTAGGCATGATAGGACAAACAGATATAAACATATTAATGAGTAGGTAATAATTTGTAAACTTCTATAAAGGAATTAGACAGAGTTCTCTAAGGGGAATATCTGAAATTTGAGCTGAGACTGAAAGATGAATATAATGTAGAAAATGGTAAAAATTAACAGAAAGAGTAAGAAAGAATAATGATCTTAACAGTGGCAAAGGGCAGCTTGTCCGCACTTGTCCTATTCCTATATTATAAAAGGGTAATATGCAAATTGACCGAACGGCAAAACAACTGGTCGCTATGATGCACACTGACCAGCAGGGGGGCAGACACTCAAGACAAGAGCTGCCTCCTGGTCGGCAGTGCACTCCAAAAGGGGGAGTGCTGCTCAGCCACAAGCCAGGCTGACGGCTGGCAAGCACAGTGGCGGTGGCGGGAGCGTCTCCTGCCTCCACGGCAGTGCTAAGGAAGTCCGACTGACAGCTCCTGGACTGCTAAAGGGCGCAGGCCGGGCTGAGGGACACCCCCCCCCCCATCACCACCAGTGCACAAATGTTGTGCACCAGGCCTCTAGTAATGGCATAATGAGATAGGTCATAACTGGTTGGACCAAATGCTGGCTCTGAATGCCAAAGTAAGAAGATAGTACATAATACTAAAAATAATTGTGGGCTAAATGGGTTTGACAATCCAAAGAACTAAGTTCTTGCACTGGATATGCCAATTGCTATGAATCAAGGACAAATAATTTCCCTAAATGAATCTCTCTCTTGTCAATTGTAAAAACACACACACACAAAAAAAACCTGATATATTATTAATCTTTTATTACATGCATTAAGAAATGATATATAAAGAAAATGATGGCTTACAATTTAAAGAAAAGCAATAGCTGACCAGTGAAAAAACTATATTGAAAATCAAAGAGATAAGAAAGGATTGCCTGGACTGGAGAGACAAGGGGAAAAAAATCACAGACATGGAAAAAGAAACAAGAAAATAAACAAGAACCTTCCGAATGATTGAAGTAAGTGAAAGTGAAGGAAAAGTAATATGAGTATTCCTTAATTACTCATAGAGCAGTTATCCTAAAGCAACAAATACTTTTACTTTTAAAACTAAAAGAAAATACTTTTACAAAAAAATTTAAAACTTTTTTGCATGCATATAAAAAATCCTCAACAATTATAATATTATCATTAATTTCTACTACCTCAGTTGCCAAGATGTTACTGAAAAAAAGAAATGTTTGCTTTGGTTGTTAAAAGTACTAATGAAATTATAGTTCCTCAGGCGAATAGAGGCCACTGTTCATTTAGCAAGTGTGTTTTCCCTTTAACTGCTTTTAGCTAAACCAAGGAGAAGCCCTGTGTCAGGACTCTTCCTCTGAGCTTATATTCTACCATCAGGTACAAGTAATATTCCTGCTCTTGGATTCACAAACAGTATCTGCCACAAATTGCTAAGTACTTCAGAAGATAACACACAGAATATAATTTTGTTATGGAGTTATTAAATTGTTTTCAAGAATCTGTTTATTTTACTGGCCATTTTGTAACCTGTACAAAAATGTTTACAAAATTGAAATAAAATGTTCTTTAAATAATTTTTTAAAAGTGAATTTAATTGTTTGAATCCATTTGGAGTGGTCTTTTCTTCTGAACACAATTTCAAGGGCAACAATTCTCAAAGTGTGATCTAGGAAACTAAGGGACATTTTCAGGGATTCTGCAAAGGTAAACTGTTTTCATAATAAACCAAAGACCTTATTTGTCTTTTTCTACTCTCATTCTCTCACAAGTATATATTGAAGTTTTCCAGAGACCATTGCATGTGTGAAAACACATCAGATTGAATACCAAAGCAAATATGATAATCCAGCTATCTTCTATCAAGACAGACATTATTTGCAAAAATCTAATATAATGCCACTCTACTCATTTTCTTTTTAAAAATAGTTACTTTTATTAAAATGTTATCTATGTTTACATGTAATGATTATGTTATTTTTAATATGCTAACATATTTTAATGTCTCAATTTAATCCCTAATATGATAAATATTGACATAGATAACTCTAATAACCAAAAAGTTATTCTAGGTTCTTCAGAAACAACTTTGTTTTCTTTTTTTTTAAAAATATGTTATTGATTTTTTACAGAGAGGAAGGGAGAGGGATAGAGAGTTAGACACATCGATGAGAGAGAAATATCGATTAGCTGCCTCCTGCACACTCCCTACTGGGGATGTGCCCGCAACCAAGGTACATGCCCTTGACCGGAATCGAACCTGGGACCCTTGAATCCGCAGGCTGATGCTCTATCCACTGAGCCAAACCGGTTAGGGCGTACAACTTTGTTTTCTTATCTTGAATTCTCAAAATCATGGCAGTAGGAGAGATTGTATGAATAAATCAAATTCATAAATCTAATTTTTAAATGTAAAGACACAAACTATGGTTCCAATATGTTTACCTGTAACAAAAATTCATAATTTCCAATCTCACTCTTTAAAAAAATTACAAACATCTCTTAAGACAACGCATCCATTTACTCTTCCTTACTATGTTCACTAGTAGATACTATTCCTAACACAAGCTAGACAATTGGAAGAAAAAGGAAAAAGAAGGAATCTAGTTAATGTACAAACTCAACACTGCACATTCTGGAGCATGCACTGAATTCCAAGGTGGGGAAAGAGAAAAGCCAAAAAACTTAATTGATAAATAATTTTAGATGTTTTTACATTAAAACAAGCATACACACTTCATGAGTCTCATGAATGTTTAGAACCAAACATGATACTTTAAGATGAAACATGATAAAATTCTTTCACAAGCTACGTCCTAACAAAGCTAACTCGGTTCACTATTCCTCTACCCTTAGGGCATCACATTACATGTAAGAACAAAAACTTTCTTGAAGGCCTCTCACTAGAAGCATTATGGATTAACCTTAACAAATTCTCTTGCAGAAATTGAGATTTTGACTTTTTATCATACACAATGGCCTGAATTCTTATTGCAGCTGCCTATAAATTGTATCCAAATTTATCTTCAAAACAACTATTGCAATTATTTGGGCATCCATTTAATAGTATTAATTCCAAGCATATATTTAAGGGGAAAAATCAAGGGAAGAAGCACGTAGTTCTCTTTTTTCAGTAACATATCAAAACATTAATTTCATTTGCATGTCTACTAAAGAGAGAAATACTCTTTACAATAAACATTTTATAAAAAATATTGCTCTAGCTATACCTAATAACATAGAATAATTACACAAATATTTATGCTCACCTCAAAGTTTCATAAATCTATTTAACTCATATATAATCTTAAAAATATTTACTGAGAATTTAGCTTTAGGTTTTAATAAGAAGATTTCATAAAATAGTCTAAATCTAAAAATGCAAAATACTTAACATGGAAACCATAAATCTGCCTTTACTTTTAGACATGGAGCATACCTTTCTGACTAATCGAAGTGCTTGTGTCCTCTCTACCTCGTTGCTCTGCTGTATGTCAATGCACCTAAATAATAAACAAAATGATTATTGATAAAAGTCTTAACAAGTTTTTGTAAAACAATACCAATAAATCAGACCCATATTCATAATGTTAATATGGTATTTAAAATGTTTAATACACATGAATTTGTAGTACCAGCTGATATTTAGTTAGCTTACATATCTCTAGTGATAAATACTTACTATAATAAAACATTTCAAAACTACTTCATTTACAACTCTAGGAAATGCTATAGAATATAACAAGTAAGTCACAGAATTATATATGTCTATACAGAAATAATAAATATAGAGCAAAGTACTAGAAATCTACTGAGAAATATATTTATCTATCTTTGATAAAATTCAGATATTTTATAAAAAACTGTGAAAGGCAAGTATTTTAAGCTTACAATTTAGTTGTGATTTTAACCAAGGCCTAACTTTTATATGCAGGGGTCGGCAAAAGTAGATTTACAGTTGTGAGCATGTGAAAGTTTATTCTTGCATTAATTATTGTATTATTTTCCCTATGAACAACTGTTAACGAACTTTTGCCCCACCTCTGTATTGTGACTGAGTTAAAAGTTTTATGTACTGGCCACAATAACTCTATTTTGCCAAAATATAATTTGAAATCTGAATGCACTCCAAAAATTAATGCTCAATCAAATATCACTTAATTGACACTTCTCTCTAAAATGTATTAAATTGTTCAATTTCTAGTCTCTGATTAAGTCATTTCATCTGTATTTACACAGGTCATTATTCTAACCAACACTTTATATATAGTTTGCTATTCAAAAGCATTACTTCTCTCTTTATATAATTAATCGAGAGAAATTTTATTAAAACATAAATAGACATAGAATTCCATTTCTGGCCACAACAGAGAGGATTGGCACAGACACACCCTCCTGCCAAACACAATTATAAATGTTGAACAAACTACTTTGTAAAGACACTGTTAAAAGGGCAATGGATAATAATCCTTCTAAAGAGAAGCACAAACTCCACATTCACCCCATGCTTTGTCACTGGGGGCCCATGTCATTCCCTAGTTTTAGGGAAATAGAGTCTTAGCAGAAAGCAAAAGTCCTGTTGGATTGAAGGGACAGGTTGAACTTTGGGACTTGAGGGTGAAATCCCATAGAGAAGAAAATACAGGAAAGTGAGCTCAAATCTGCATACGATACCCTCTTAAAGGTACTTGCCAATTTCTATGTTGTGCAAAAGTAGGATTAAAATCCAAGAAAGCAAGCAAAAAGCTACTGCTGACCTAGTACACTGCTGCTGGGAATGGAGACTGGTGCAGCCACTAGGGAAAAGAGTATGGAGTTTCCTCAAAAAAATTACAAATGAAACTGCCACTTGACCACTAGGAATACATCCTAAGAAGCCCAAAACACCAATCAGAAAGAATATATGCACCCCTATGTTCATAACAGCAAATCAGGAAACAGCCCAAGTGCCCATCAGTAGATGAGTAGATAAAAAAGCTGTGGTACATTTACACCATGGAGTACCATGCAGCTGTGAAAAAGAAGGATCTCTTACCCTTTGAGACAGCATGGAGGGACCTGGAGAGTATTATGCTAAGCGAAATAAGCCAGTCAGAGAAAGACAAGTATCACATGATCTCACTCATAAGTGGAATCTAATGAACAAAATAAACTGATGAACAAAATAGATCTAGAGACATAGAAGCATGGAACAGACTATCAAATGTGGGGGTGGGTGGGTAGGTGGGGAGAGATTAACCAAATAACTTATATGCATATATGCATAACCCATGGACAGAGACAACAGCGTGGGAAGGCCTGGGGGGAGGGAAGGAGAAGTCATTGGGGAAAAAAGGGGACATCTGTAATACTTTCAACAATAAAGATAAATTAAAAAAAAACAAACAAAAAACCTACTGCTGAAAAGTTAAGAAACTGAGCAGAAATTTTAGCAGGTACATAATACCAAGATAGATGTCAGGCCTCAATTCTAGTCAAGGTGAAGAAGTTCTGCTGAATATCTACACTTTCATTTGAGATCAAATAGCCACTTCCTAGAGGAAAGGCAAAGCTAAAACCGTCAGCATGATATGCCAACATTCCAGAATAAATCTTAACTCTCTTAAGGGAAGAATAACATGATCCAGAGCCAAAAATTTGGTATACAATGTTCACATCTAATCAGATAATATAAAATATGCTTTAAACAAACGAAGGGCCAAGTAAAAAAAAAAGTAAGAAAAGAAAATGACAATAGAAACAACACAAGTGATTCACATATTGGAGTTCTCATTACAGGACTCTATAAATAACTATAATTAATATGCTCAAGGAAGTAGAAAATAAAGAAATAGGAGAAACCTAAAATCTTTAAATAAGAGTAAAATAATAGAAAGACAACTAAAATTAAAAATTCAAGAGACTGATTTACTAGCAGGATGGAGGAATTAAAAAAGTCACATTGAAGCACAAAGATTAACAACAAAGAATGAAAGTATAGTAAGGGTATCAGACAAATCGGGGGACAGTGAACGGATGAACAGATTCAACCTATATAGCTGGAGTACCAGAGGATAGGAAAGAATAGAACACCACCAAAAACAACCATTTAAAGTAGCCAGAGGAAAAAAAGACACATCAACCCTAGCTGGTTTGGTTCAGTGGCTAGAGCGTTGACCTGCAGACCAAAGGGTCCTGGGTTTGATTCCAGTCAAGGGCACGTACCTCAGTTGCAGCCTCCTCCCTGGCCCAGGACCTGGTCAGGGCACATGCAGGAGACAACCAATAAATGGGTTTGTCTCACACTGGTATTCCTCTCTGTTTTTCCCTCTCTCTTCCACCAAAAAAAAAATGAATGGAAAAATATCCCCGGGAAAGGATTTAAAAAAAAAAAAAGACACATCACTTACATCACTTATAAAGGAACAACAAAAATGAGCAACAACTTATTGTGCAACAGGTAAAAATAAAATATATCCAAAAAAATTTATTTGAAGCACTGAAAAAATAGTAACAGGTCATTTTAAAAAGCCTTCAAATAGGAAGGCAAAGGAGAGGCATTTACAGAAAATAAAAGATGAGAGAATTTATCTCCAGTAACCTGCACTACAAGAAACAGTAAAGAAAATTCATCAAGCAGACAGAAAGTGATCCAAGATGAAAGTGTGGAAATGCAAAAAGGAAGACTACTGGGGCGCATAAATAATGTAGGTAAATATCAACTGTTGAAGTTTAAAACAATAATAATACTATCCTGTGGGTTAGTAGGTTACAAATATATATAGAAATAATAAATATAGTGATAACACAAAAGAGAGGAAAAGATATAGTCAAACTGTAAGAGGCTTCCTGCATTGTGCTGGTTGTAATAAAAGTGATAGACCTTAATAGGTGAAGGATACATGTTGTTATCTCTACGGCAACTGCTAAAGACGTTAAAAGAAGAGAAAAATTCTTGATCATTCCAATAGAAACAAAAAAGGAAAAACACAAGAACAGAGAACATATGTGACAAATAGAATGCAAATAGCAAGATAGCAAACAAATTCAAATATATGAAAAAACTGGTAACTAAATGACAAATGCATGGGTAATTACATTAGATAAAGTCCAGATACCATTTATATAAAAAAACCACTAAACATAGTCTAAGCACTCCAATTAGAAGACAAAGATGTCAAACCAGAGTTAAAACACAAAACAACACTTGATATTTATAGGAGACACTTAAATGTAAGGACAGAAAAGATAGAAAGTGAGTGAGAAAAGACATATTATACAAACCCTAAATAGAAGAAAGTTGTGCAGCTATATTTAGATAACATGAACACTCATAAAAGAAGTACTACAAGGGACAAAGAGAGATATTTCATAACTATAAAAGGATTCGCCCAATGTGAAGGTTTAGTGATTCTTATTATGAATGCAATAACAAAGCTTCAAAAAAGCAAGAACGGACACAAGAAGTACAAAACCAGAATAGTACTAATAGTACTCTACCTGTTAAAGAAACTGAGTCCATAATCTTAAAACTCCAATAAAGAAAACCCCAGGCCTAGACATACTCACTGGTGAATGCTACTAATCATGTAAGAAAAAAAACAAGACCCATCTAACATAAATTTTTCCACAGAATATAATGAGGGCAAAACTTCCCTAGTTGTTTTATAAAACAATTATACTCTTGCTGTCAAAATCCAAACACGGACATTAGAAGAATGGAAAAACGAAGGCCAATAACTCTCATGAGTATAGCTACAAAAAATTGCCACAAAATATTAGGAAACCAAATTCAGTTATACATGAAAAGGATGAGACATCATGAACAAGTGATGTTTACTTCAGCAATGCAAACAAAAAACAGAAAAAATTCCTCTGAAAGCCTATAGCAAGTTTCATAAATAAGGGTGAAATATTGAATTCTTGTAGTCTGAGTTAAGGAGCAAAACAAAGTTTTCCACCATTTCTAGTCAGTGCAATATTCTAGCCAATGCAATAAGGAAAGAAAAATAAAGATATAAGGATTGGAAAGGGAAAAATAAAATGGTCATCACTTGCAATTAATACTTATGTAATAGAAATTCTAAAATAATTTTAAAAACAATTAGAATCAAAAGTGAATTAATTACATTAAATAAAAATATATAAATTATTAAAATATACCTTAAATAGACCTAACAACTATGTGCAAGATCTGTGCACAGAAACTACAAAATGTTGTTGAGAGAAATTAAAGTTCCAAATAATTAAAGGTTTGGAAGATTCAACATTATTAAGATGTCAACTCATCCCAAATTAACCTAGAGCTTCAATGTAATTACTACTAAAATCCCAGAAACTTTTATGGAAATGGTCAAGATGATTATAAAATATATATGGGAATGCAGATCCCAAAATAGCCAACAGAATCTTGAAGAAACACAGTTGAAAGACTTATATTAACAGGTATCAATATATTCTCAAACTACAGTCATTAACCCTGTGAGAAACTGGGGCAAGAATGGACAAATAGACCAACTAATGAGAATAAAGAATGCAAAATAAATCCATACTTATCTGATACCTGATTTACAACAAGAGTGGCACTAATCTAGAAGTGAAAAAAACCTTTTCAACAAATTCTGCTCATATTTATTTGATAAAAATAAAAATGGCCATTACCTACTAAAATGTATTAAAGAATAAATTCTTTAGGAAAAAACATAGAATACCATCTTCCGAAGAGATCTAAAGCATTAAGCTATAAAACAAACAACCTCTATATTGAATTTTATTAGTTAAGAAAAGTGAAAAGGTAAGGCAGAATGATTTGGAAAAAATATTCTTAATATGCACAGCACATCTGAAAGGAGTCACATACATAAGATATCAAGAACTCCTACAAAACAAGATAGATAATCAAATTTACAAATGAGCAAAAGACAAGGAGGATACCCAAATATAAAAGGTGCTTAACATCACTACCCATCAGGGAAATGCAAATTAAAACCACAAAGGGAATTCACAATGAAAACCACAGTCAAAAGGGTATAAAGACTGAAAATAGCAGGTGCTGATGAGGATGTGGAGAGACCTGAACTCTCAAACATTGTTGCTAAGAATGTAAATCAGGACAATCATGTTGGAAAACTGTTGGCAATATCTATTAAAGCTAAATATACATAAACCTTACGACCCAGCAATTCCACTCCTACATATGTATATATCTGAGAGAAATGAGTGCATACACTAGTATATGCCCATCAACAGAATTATACAGAATGTTTAGGAATGCTTTATTCAAAATAGCTAAACACTGAAAACAAGTCAGAAAATCATCAACAGAATGGACTAACTGTGATCTATTCATAACATGAAATACTACACAGTGATTTGCAACATATGATGTTCAAGAACAGGAAAAACTAGTCTATAAAGAGAAAAGCCTGAACAATGTTTATTACTGGTTGAAGACACAAGGAAACTTGACTGGGATGCTGAAAGTGTTCTATATCTTATTTGGAATAACAGGGAACTTGGTTGTCATATCTGTAAAAATTATCAGGCTCTACACTAAAAATTTGTATTTTATGATAGGTATGCTAAAACTTAATACAAAATTTTTAAAACATATAAAAACATAGATAGTTCCCAGAAAATTACCTGGCTATTAAATAGTCCACTTTCAATTTAAGCACCTTCTGCAGAATAGTGGAGTCCTGGATGAGATATCGAAGAGCTCGTAGCCCTGCTGCCCGCACTTCTTTTGCTTCATTCAATAAAGCCAACCGCAAGCTGTTTGAAAACAGACAAAAAGTTTTGCTGTACAAGTTTCAAATACATATAAAATTGTGGTATAAAATTCTTCCTCAGTTGAAATAAGCAAAACTACTATTTATTTTACACATATAAAAATAATTTTGCTGTAAGCCATGGAACTTCACTAGTGATATTTTTTCATCTGTGCTTCCTTGGTACATTCTCATCAATCAAGAAAATGTTGAGTTTTGTCCTATCTTCTGTAGTTTATTTTACATAAAAAATGGGACATTAAATATGCCTTTTTCACGTTGTAACACATATGCCACTATAATCTATTTCCCTTTATCTGCCTACCTGCTTCCACTCTAAAAAAACCTATTGTGTTTAAACCAGTAAGTAAAAATCTATACTAATAAAAGGGTAATATGCTAATTAGACTGGGAGACCTTCCTGGAGACCTTCTGGACAAAGCCATGGTGGCAGGGCCAAGGCAAAGAAGGTTAGGGGAGATCAGGCCGGGGGGGAGTGGGGGGGGAGCAGTTGGGAGCAAGCAGGCCAGCAGGGGGGGGCCAGTTGGGGGCGAGCAGGCCGGCAGGGGGGAGCAGTTGGGGACAAGCAGGCTGGCCAGGGGGCAGTTGGGGGCAGTTGGAGGCGATCAGGCCAGCAGGGGGGACAGTTTGGGGCAAGCAGGCCGGCAGACAGAGTGGTTAGGGGCAATTAGGCAGGTAGGCAGGTGAGCAGTTAGGAGCCAGCAGTCCTGGATTGCGAGAGGGATCCCAGATTGGAGAGGGTGCAGGCTGGGCTGAAGGACCCCCCCACCCCCCGCACAAATTTCGTGCACTGGGCCACTAGTATTTTATAATGACAGTAGGCACAAATTATATCCTATTAGAGGCCCGGTGCATGAATTCGTGCATGGGTGGGGTCCAGCTGGCCCACCCCGATGGAGGCCCATGGGACCGGGCCGGCAGGGAGGAGGGGCCATGGGCAGTTGGCTGGCCGGCCCCACCCCCGATTGAGCTTGGGGGGGTGGGGGGGCAACTGGAGGCTGGGCCAGTTTGGGGGGGGTGGGGGGCGATCAAGGCCCAGATCAGGCTGGTTGGTTGCCACAGTGCACATCATAGCCATAGGTAGTTCTGGTTGTTCCACTATTCCAGTTGCTGGGTTTTTATATATATATATACATAATGTTATGCCTCTATTAGTGGGCATGAGCAAATCAAGTTTGCCATTTAGAAGTTTAAATTGCAGAACTCCAGGTATTTTTCAACATTAGCTTTGGTTCTTTATATTTAATAATTACAAAATATTAGAACAGGATAACAAACAAAAATTGGAAAACCTGAATTTTTCTAATGTTTAAACAACTGTTTCTATAAGACCAAATATGAGATATTAAAGTATCCTAATTTTAATTTAAAATTACTAAAACTGATTAATACTAAAAACCAGAAGAGAGAAGAAACTGAACTACACTTACCAAATTATAATATCCTCATAGTTAAAACCCAATTTGTCTTCACTGTGGCCAATATCACAAAGAAGCTGTCAGAAAAAAAAACACAAATATGTATGTATTTATTATATATTTTTTTCTATATACATTACTCCTTTAGATTGAAAAATAAAATACTTTTAATAAATTTTTTAAAAAATACGATTCTAGCCCTAACCGGTTTGGCTCAGTGGATAGAGCATTGGCCTGCGGACTGAAGGGTCCCAGGTTCGATTCTGGTCAATGGCATGTACCTTGGTTGCGGGCACATCCCCAGTAGGGGGTGTACAGGAGGCAGCTGATTGATGTTTCTCTCTAATCGATGTTTCTAACTCCCTATCCTTCTCCCTTCCTCTCTGCAAAAAATCAATAAAATATATTTAAAAGAAATACGATTCTATAGTTAAAGGATACAGATTTATTTCTACCGCCTGATGGGTGATAGAAACCACTGAGCATTGATCCAGGAACCAAGAGGTCACTGGTTCAATTCACAGTCAGGGCACATGCCTGAGTTGCAGGCTTGGTCCCCAGTTGGGGGGGTAGGCAGGAGGCAGCCAATATATGATGTTTATCTCGCATCGATATTTCTAGCTCTATTCCTCTCCCTCTCAAAATCAATTAAAAAACATATCTTTTTTAGAAAAGCAAGAAATTGTTCTTTAATATAATTATACCAGACTAGAGGCCTAATGCATGAAATTCGTGCAAGAGTAGGCCTTCCTTCCCCAGGCTGCCGGCACGGCTTCCCTCTGGCACCCAGGACCCAGGCTTCCCTCGAAGCTCTGGCTTCGTCCGGAAGGATGTCCAGTCTAATTAGCATATTATGCTTTTATTATTATAGATAAGAAAACACACTGTTGATGGGATTATAAACTGAAAATATTTTGTGGAATAAACTGAAAAAATGCACCAGGATCAGAAAGTACTTTTGATGATTTATATTAAAATAACCTAAAACATAAAGCACAATATGCTCAGGACATTATTTACAGTAGTAAGGAATTAGAAACCAACTTAAGGAGGAATTCATAAAGGAGGAATCTTATGCAGCTATTAACATCAAAAAGGGAAGTACAAGCATAGGTGATTATTCTCTGCTTGTCTGTATTTTATAAATGTTTACAATAAATATATATTACTTACATTATATATGTGTGTGTGTGTGTGTCTTAACAGTAACATTGATTGACAATTAATCTTACCATCCCTAAGATGGTAAGTATTAGAAAACTAAGTAATACTTTTGTAAATGAGGACAACTTAGGCTTACAGATAGTCATGACTTCCTGAGACCACAAAGCTAGTAAGTGGTAAAGCCAGAAATCAGACTAAACCAGTTTGAGTCCAGAGCTCACTGTGAAAAATATTACTACAACTTTGTGCTGAAATTATTTACACAGGGAGAGGGGAGCAAAGTTGGATATTAAAAAAAAGAATACCTAAATATTACCATCTCACTTCATTTCTCTAGCTTCAAAAGTGGTATGAACCAAGTCTGGAGAACCTCACTCTGGCTAGATACTCAATTTAAACACATAAAATGAGTAAATAAACTTAACTATCATTTGTACCAGAACAGCTAACTAAAAACATACATTTAAAACTTGCCCATTTCCAAGGATTAGAACGCACACACACAAAAATACACTTATCACTATTAAAAACAATTTAGTATGCCCTGGTCAGTGTTGCTCAGTGGTTATAGTGTTGCCCTGAACACCGAAGGGTCCCAGGTTCAATTCCCGGTCAAGGGCATATACATGGTTTCAGGTTTGATCCCTGGCCCTGGTCTGGTACATGTGAGAAGCAACCAATCAATGTGAGGTGTGTCTCTCTTACATGGATATTTCTGTTTCTCTCTCCTCCTTCCCTCTCTCCCTTCCACTCTCTCTAAAAATCAATGGGAAAAATATCCTCTGGTGAGGATTAACAAAATAATAATTTAGTATTTATTTGAGATTTCTCAGATATTTCATATTACTAGCATTGTCACTATATGGTACTACATATTAATAAAAAAGAAAAATCAGAACTGTTTATGATTGTAATCATGGTGTTATTACTCAGATCTTGGACACACTCTAATTCATAAACTTCATAGAAAAATGAAGCTAAGAATTTGTTTATATAAGACATTGAGCTTTTAAAATGGGAAAAGTTACTTTCTTAAAACAATGATTTATATATGTATCAACTAAATTTCCAAAGAGGCAATATTTGCATTCTTCTTCCACAGCGGTAATGAATGTTAAAATGAAATGTTCTGAAATCCTAAAAGTAAATATACACAAGTTTTGTCCTGTCAAGTGTTGGTTTCTCCTCTAAGTGTGTACTTGGTCCTCATTTCCTGAATTATCTTTTTCACACTTGCCAAACAGATTAGATTCAGAGAACATAATTTCCAAATTACCCACCTTCTCAGATCACCGAATATATGACTGTTCACTATTTTACATTTGCTCTAGTTAGCAGTTTTGGTGGAAAAGTAAAACAAAATTCAAAGTTATGTCTATGATCTCATAAAACACAATTTGGAAAGTATTTAGAAATAAGTATTTTCTGCTACCTAATATCAACAAATTTTAATTGCAAGAAACATTTCTGAGGAAAATGTCTATTCAATTGGAAAATGGAAAATCACAAGTAACAACTACAAAGAACAATTTACAATGAAACAGCATATTAGTCTTAATCCATGTCTTTTTTTCAGTGATAGCAAGGGATGCTAGGGCTATGCTTTTAATGGTGGCTAAAATAATGCTTTCAAGATTTTTCAGAATTATAGAAGGACTTATTGATCAATCTCAAATCAAAATACCTTGTTTGAATTAGAATTACCCCAGAGACTAAATTTTCTACACATACATAATTTACATATATCAGAAATAAGAAATTAGAAGGTATTACTAAGAGCCTAACTTCCAATTATTAAAGAAATATAATGTTTACTTTTCATCACCAGGAATTCACCTACAGTAAGATTTAAAATATAATAAGAATTATTTTAATACAAAATTCTTATAGTGACTGACTCACTACCTTACCAATTACCACCTAATTTAAATAACAAAATCCTAAAGTACAAATCAACCCCCTTAATTCTTACTCCAGGAAAGAGGCAGACAGAAATAGCAAGTAAAGCCCTGACTGGTTTGGCTCAGTGGATAGAGCATCAGCCTGTGGACTCAAAGGTCCCGGGTTCGATTCCAGTCAAGAGCACATGCCCGGGATGTGGCTCAATCCCCAGTTGGGGGCGTGCAGGAGGCAGCCGATCAATGATTCTCTCTCATCACTGATGTTTCTATCTCTCTCTCCCTTTCCCTTCCCTGAAATCAATAAAATACATATTTTTAAAAAGAAGAAGAAAAAAAAGAAATAGCAAGTAAAGCACTAAATTGGTGAGTTTAAGCAATGGGACTCTCAGCCACCTCAACTACTGATTGAATTACGAATTAATCCTTAATCTTTAGTAACAATTCCCTCACTATCTTAGCCATTACAGGTAATTTCCTATCTCCTGTATAAGTTCTTGAAATGTAATATTGCCTGCCCTATCACGGAAGTTTGTTACATTAAGAATAAATCACCGATTATGTTTAGAAGTCATTAAAGACCTTGCAAAATCTAAGAATTCTTGGCATAATAGTCACTTAATATGCAAAATTATTAAACATCACTCAACACTTTTCACTGGACTTCTGTTGCTCCCTATTCCATTTGTTTTTGTGACCAGCAGTCACAATGCCTAGCTGAATGTGACCAAATAGGATCAGATTTCATCAGAAAACACAAAGAAAGGGCTACCCTCTCTCTTTTAATGACTGAACGCTGTCTCTTAGTCATTTGGAAATTATCTAAGAATACTAGTAAAGCTAATCTAAAAGAAAACAGAGCTGAAAAATGGAGAGACAGAATGCAATTACCACTGTTCAACCCCTGGGTTTTTTGCCTGAACTTAGGATCCAACATTTGGTATTCCTCATCACGAAAGCAAGTAACTTCTTTTTACTTTAGCTCAGTTGAATTAGGTTTCTTTGTTATTTATAAACCAACTTAAGCATTCGATATCATCAAAAGTCTAAAATTATGAACATAACTGTTAAATTTAATATAAACAAAACAACCCAATAAATTCAATGAAAATATAAAATAGAAGTCTAAACCCACCTCTAGATAATAAAAAATGAGATTAATAAAATTAATTTAAAAAAATATAATAATCAGTTAAAACTGGGCAGATAAATGCTACTCCCATTTTACTCATATTGCTCTGAAGGTTAAATAAATGGTTCTAAATAAGCAACAGATAGAATAACCCAAACTTTTAAGCATCTTATCACAGAGTAGAATTCCACAGCATGCTCTTTTCAGAGGGCACTTTAGAAGTTAATTTTAAAATAAAAAGTACAAATGCTCTTGACTAAGAAATCATACTTCGAAAATTCTATCTTATACAAATATAGCTATAAAAAAGTATATCTATATTTATAGAAAAGGAAAAAATTCTATGGTATATTGGGAAGTAGGAAAAGGCAAATTGCAAATCAATATATCTCATTAAAAAACCTTTGTGTACACACATAAAATAGTAAATAAACTAAGCACTATATTAAATACCTCTTTTTAAGTCTTTTAATCCACACACACACACACACACACACACACACATTTATAATTATACCAGAGAAGGATAAATACTTTCTAAGGGTTCCCTCTGGGGAATGGTATTTTTGTTCCCCCTGAGAATGGGGAGATGGATGGGAAGCATGTGAAAAAGGATTTGCACTATTTACTATATATTGTTCTGTACCATTTTGATACTTTATATTTAGCTTCAACTATTTTTGAAGTTTTTAAAAAGAGAACAAAATAAAGATTCCTTTGGGGGTTTTAATATAAATATGTGAGATTAAATATAGAAAAAGAACTTTTAGAATATAAAAGCTGAAATACTTTCCTCTTTAAAAACAGGTCTTTATGAGCATGTTGATAGTTTTAAAAATAGAATACTAAGATTATATTCATCAGCAGTCTGTTATACACATTACTTTATCTAGTGAAATGATGTCAGGAGGCAAGCATGGCTGTGTGACATTCACATGGTTATAGGATCACATAGCTAACACCCTCACTCTCTTCATACCTTAAAAGGAGGTTTAAAATTCTAGAGATGAAGTCTACCCTATACAACATTTTAGCTCAATGATCTACTAAATTAACTTAATCCTAAAAGCTAGGCTTACACTTAACAAAACAAATGCTAAAACAACAAAAACTCGTATTTAAAAGGCAAAATTTTCCTAATGTAATATAATACCTTTAATTAAACACTTCTTATGTGCCAAGCTTTGGGATAGAGAGGTATATAAGAGGAGAAAAATAAATATTAGCTATAACATATGTTTAAGAAACTCAGTTCAATAAGACAGTAACCTACAACAAATAATAAAAGAACAGATAAAATTTAGTAGACACATATATAACCTGTTATGAGAATACAGAGAAGGATGACCAACTAACTCCTGATTAACAAGCTTACTGGCATCATAATTATTTTTCTCTTTTTCTTAGTCTATAGAGCTATTCTTATGAGATTTCTGAGAATTTCTACATTTTACTCTATAAGGAAATAAATAAAAGCTTTTTAGGAATACCAGGTCTGAAATATGTATTATTAATATGACAAATATTAATAATATATTTATTAATCTACCTCTCCAACAAAATGGAATTCAAAGGCACATTATATTATGATTAAATTCAGTAAGCATTTATTTTGTGCTAGGCATTTAGAGACATTTTATAATAAAACCTATAGACATTTATTTACAGCAGTGA
Source organism: Myotis lucifugus (assembly GCF_000147115.1). Classification (NCBI taxonomy): domain Eukaryota; kingdom Metazoa; phylum Chordata; class Mammalia; order Chiroptera; family Vespertilionidae; genus Myotis; species Myotis lucifugus. The sequence goes on from NW_005871116.1 coordinate 3,588,388, forward strand.
TTCTTAATTCTTTCAGAATCCTAGTTGTCAAGAGATGTGAAAGGACATATCTAGGTGTCAACCTAATTATGACAGAAACCATGAATTCAAACAGGACATAAACCTCTATTAATATTTTTAATAGTTAAATCTAAGCAAATGGCAAAGACTTATTGGAGCTGAGTGAAAAATGGTGAAATAAAACTGGAAGTTTAATAGAAGGGAGGGAACCCAGGAGATGCAATCTGCAACCTTGGAACAACTTTAGGTCTTAAAGACTTGACATTATCTGACTAGAACAATGAAGGAAGGTATTTGGAGACTTTTCATCACATTCATAAAAATAAAAACATACATAGGAATATTTTTGAAATTCCCTTCTCAAGCACCTAGTCAGTGTTCTTAAAAGTTGCTTATAAAAAATCACTCTCATCTCATATAAAATAATTTTTTCATCTGTTATATAAAAATAAATGCCAGAATATTCCAAAACTTCACTGAAAACACAAATGTACTTGATCCCCTATGAAAAAAACTAACCTATTTTATATTTACTGCACAACACGTATTGACAAAACAATTTTGTTACATAGTGACTATATACTTATCCCCTTTTACTTCTATACAATCAAATCAAATCCAAGCAATAGTCCAATTATCAGATAGAAAAAAAAATTAAAGATTTTAGAGGGTTAAAACAGTGCTGCTCAAACTTTAATGTACACAGAAATTCACAGGAGAATCTTTATTAAAAATGTAGATTCTGATTCAGTAGGACTGGAATGGGGCTGAAAATAGTGCATTTCAAACAAGCTTCAAGGTGAAGCCAATGCTGCTGGTCTGTGCATCACAGAATAGGAAGAGGTTAAAACATACAATTATCCCTACTTAAAATTGAGAAGAACAATTTATATTTAGTAAACTAAAATGGAAAAATAAATTTTTCCGAAAGAATCCATTCTGGTTTCTATTTATGGCATCACCTCAAATAATAGGCATTTCAATCTTTCCAAAAGTTGGAAACCAAGCACAAAAACATACCAATCCATCAAACTCGGGAATCTTGGCTACTAACAGAAATCAAGTCAATATTTATTTGGGATGAGGGCCCCTGCATTTATCTTAGGCTCTAACTGAGAGCCAGACAATGGGAATAGAGTATCAGGGAAAGAGAGAGGAAGTTCTAGTATTTCTCTGGGAATTATGATGTCTGTGAAATGCAATGCACACGTACTTATGTACAAACATTTATCATATATCATCAAATAAAAATAAGTATAAAAAGGCAAAAACAATACATCACTATGTGTGAATAATAGTGAAAACTGGATTATGGATTTCTCAGTGATCTTTTTTTCTTTATTCTTTTCTGAACCCACCAAATTTTCTACAAGCATTTGAATAATACTTCCCTTATTCAATGACACTTTTAAATTAGAAATCACATGATAAAACCCTGAGAAGCATTAGAGGAAAGCACTAATACTGGGAGAATACTCAAGAATTCTTATTAATGATGGTTAAGAAGCATCCAGTAAGCATACTAAGGAACAAAGAATTGTAGATGATAATATTAATATTCAAGTTACTTACCTTAGTAAAGTTATTCAAATGGCCCAGCTTTCTCATATTTGAAACCCCTTGCAATTTGGCCACATTTTGGAGAATCTCCCTTAAGTTATCAGAAGGTTCTAGAAGAAAAGACAGATAATTCAAAAGAGTATTTTCCTAACCAAACACATAAAACATACAGAATTAAAATGTCACAACTTTGGCTTTTAATATAAATTCTTACTCTCCATCTCAAATCCATCTTCTTAGGTCACATCAAAGTCCATGTGGATGAGTCATCAAATGACCTTCACATTTATACTCCACTCATATCTATGGTCCAACTCTGTATGTCATCATCTGGATTTATTCAATCACTAAATCTTAAATTGCAACACCCCACATTTCACTTCTAGCTACAATGTAGTAATGGACATAAAAAAAACTATCCTATTTGAACCACTAAACAACTGTACAAAATATAGGAAACTATAGCTCAAGAGACTGGGCATCAGCAAGTAAAGAAAAATGATCCGTAAGAGATGAGAAACAAGCAAGTGTGCTCTACAACTGTCCCGGCTTACTGCCTTCTCTATGCAGTCTTCAGGCCTTGGTGCTAGCAGGAGAAACCTAGGCAAACCGTTTGAGTTGAAGAGAGAGAGCTCATCTTGCAAAGGGACCCCTCAAGTAGTCAGTATAGCAATGGTTGGTGCATGTATGTGTGTGAGGAAATTACCACTCAAAAGAATTAAGTAAAGGGAAGAGTACCTTGCATTCATACAGGACAGGGAGCTGTGCTTGTTCCTAAAAGCCAAATTGAGAAGTCTTAGCTCAGTGTGGGTAAAAATCAGATGTAGACTAAACATTTCTTTGACTCCATTTAACAAATCTTCAAATATAAAAGCTTTAAACTGATTCCAAGTAACTAAACTATGTTTCAGATCAAAGCTCAAAAAGATTTATAGGCAGAGAAAAAAATATGAAGCATGTAACAGGGCAAAATTTACAATGTTTATCATCCATTCAAAAATTATCAGGCATGCATGGCAAAAAAGCAGAAAAACATGACCCATACTGAGCCAAAAAAATCAATCAACTGAAAATGCCCCAGAACTGACATAAATGTTAGTATTAGCAGAAGGGGACATTAAAACCGTTTTTATAACTGTAGTCTATACATTCAAAAACTTAGAGGCATGAAAGGTTTACAAATGCTCTCAAACTACGGATGGGAATAACAGCATAGAAGGTAAGAATTGTAAACCTGAAGACAAAGCAACAGAAAATAACCAAAATGCAACAAAAAGAGAAAAAAATAAAAGCACATCAGTGAACTATGGGACTTCAAGCAGCCTAGTATAATTAAAATATGTGTAACTAGAGTCCTCAAAGGAAAGACATGGGGGATAGAAATATTTTTTGAAATAACAGATGAAAACTTTCCAAATTTGATGAAAATAAGCCAATAAATCCAAGAAGCTCAACCAACACCAAACACAAGAAACATGAGAAAACTAGACCAAGCCACATCTTAATCAAATCAAATGCTCAAAATCACTGGTAAAGAAACTCTTAAAAGCAACCAGATTAAAAAAAAAAGAAAAGAAAAATTACATAGAGAAAAGCAAAGAAAGGATGACAGCTGATTTCTTGTGGGAAACAAGCAAGTGAGAAGATAGTTGAACAACATATTTAAAATATTTAAAATAGCCAAAACCGGTTTGGCTCAGTGGATAGATCGTCGGCCTGCGGACTGAAGGGTCCCAGGTTCGATTCTGGTCGAGGGCATGTACCTGGGTTGCGAGCACATCCCCAATAGGAGATGTGCAGGAGGCGGCTGATCGATGTTTCTCTCTCATCGATGTTTCTAACTCTCTATCTCTCTCCCTTCCTCTCTGTAAAAAATCAATAAAATATATTTAAAAAAATATTTAAAATAAAAAATGACATAAGACATGTATAGAAACCATTCTTAGCCCACTTGCTTTACAAAAATAGGCCACATGCAAATATGGCCCCATGGTCAGCAGTTTGCCAACCACTGGTAAAGACTGTCAATTTCTTCAGTTTGCCATACACTATTTTTCTATTAATATACTCAGCATTATATTTGTTTGAAAGAAAACAAAAACACAATCTAAAAAGAAACTGTATCACATGCAGATATTTTAGTGTAAGAGCCATTATGACTTCCTTTGAGATTTTTAAATAAACACAATACCAAGGAATAATTTGTTTTGAATTAGTGTTTTCCTCAGCAAATGAAACTGTTTGCACTGTCCTATTTCACATTTAGCTTGCATCTGTTCATATTCTGTTACACTGGGTGTTAGCCATGACAACCACAAATTGATCATTCATTTAATCTTAGAAATTTTGGATTTATTTTTTAACTCCAATAAAATTCTATCTAATTTTAAGTGATTTTAGAATATGTCCTTAAAATTAGTCACTGAGAGTATCTTAAAAGTGAAATGAAAACAGCTCATCATTGGGTGGGATCAGATCTCATTAAAAAGAATTGCAAGGTCACTGTTACTGGTGAGCCAATGATGTTAAAATGATTTAACTAGATAAGAAAACTTTATAAAAACTTTACAATAACTTTTAAAGGTAATTTAGAACCTGCAGCAATTTGCAGTCAGAATTAAGGATCATTAGAGCCAGTGCGAAATTTACCTAATGGAAATATATAACCTAACCATTTTATATCAATTTTTAATTAGGATGACAGGCACCAAACAAAGAGTTGCACTAAAGTGATGACACTTACTACAATGTAATGATCTGACATGATAGTCAAGATGATTAGTCTGAACAGATATATACTTCATAAAAGCTTGCATATTTCTAATTATTGCCTATTTCTAGGTATAATCTAATTGCAGATTTTTTTTCAAGTACAATCATGTAACAACCACCTTACACAATCATATTCAAAATAAAATCTCATATCTGAGTTCATTCATTCAATAAGTATTAACTGAAAAACTATTATGTCAGGTACATTTTAGGTAGTGGGAATACATCAATAATCAAGACAGAACCTTCTTTAACAAACCTTATATGCAAGTGAAAGGAAACTGACCATCAACAACAATAAGAAAACAAAACAACAAACAACATGCACACAATTTAAAAACTGACAGGAAGTAAGAAGGCAGCACTGAAACAAATGTTTGTCTAATAAATAATGATATAAAATGAACCTAATACACTAGAATACAGATGTTATCATTGTCACTACAAATCAAAGTGAACCAGCCTTTCAACTTCCTTCCCCTCCTCACCCCCTTTCTCTTTTATATAATCCTATATAATAAAAGCCTAATATGCTAAGGGTCCAGTTGACCGGTCAGTCGTTCAACCAATCAAAGCGTAATATGCTAATGATATGCTAAAGCCGCTCAACTGCTCGCTATGATGTGCACTGACCACTGGAGGCAGTCGACCAGTGGCTATGATGTGCACTGACCACCAGGGGGCAGGTGCCCCAACCAGTAGGTTAGCTTGCTGCTGGGATCCGGCCGATTGGGACTGAGCAAGATGGGCTGGACACGCCCTGGAGCCCTCCTGCAGTCCCTCTCCGGTTGGCCAACCTCCCGTGTCCCTCCCCACCCCCAATAGTGCACCAGTGGTGTCCCTCGGCCTGACCTAAATTACCTTAAAAGTCAGGCCGAGGGATTGGTCCCTCGCAATCCAGGACCCCTTGGGGGATGTCAGAGAGCCAGATTTGGCCCGATCCCCAGGCCAGGCTGAGGGACCCCACTGGTACACGAATTCATGCACTGGGCCTCTAGTTAATTATAGGAACTCCCCAACTATGGAAGAATTTCAAGGTTTCTTCATGATATGTTAATTCAAAAGAGTATTAGGGCCATTTTAGACATGAAATACTATAATGCTCATGTGCTACAATGTCCCCATGGTAATGAAATGAGACTCCTGATCTAGCCAGTAAAGTTTCTTCCTTATTGGCTAGAACAGGAGTCTGTAAACTTTTTTTGTAATGGTCCACAGAGTAAGCATTTTATTAGAATTTGTTGGTCGTAAGGTCTCATTGCAATTACTCAACTTGAAGTTGTACCAAGAAAGCAATCATAGAAAATACATAAATGAATAAATATGGGCTATGTTTCAATAAAATGGGCTTGGCTCAAGAGCTGTAGTTTGCCAAATCCTATGCTAGATAGTCAGAACTTAGACTAGGAAAAGTAGTGAGCAAGCTGAGATCAATGTGGCTTTTATTGGGGCAGGGAGAAATGGGAGGAAAAAAAAGAAATTTAAGGAGAGTTTACCTCTTTATTTCTTCCTACTCTATTTGTTTCCAATTTAGCTTCTCTGAAACTGTCCCAATTATAGTGCTATGTGAGAAGTCTAAAGCACAAATGAGATAATCTACTAGGATATTCTCTGAACTCCTGAAGTTTAGGAAACCCGCAGCTGCATAAGGGGAAAGCAAAAAGAAACTGCCTTGCTGGCTATGACGATCAACCTTACAAATGCAAGGAAGCAATGCACAAAAGAACTACTAGAATTATGGTGGCTCCTTTTCCTCTTATTGTGTAATCCTTAGTTCCTGATGCATCTCTCTGGATGTAATGAAATAACTGAAGTCAATGCTAAATATCTAGCAATTTAATATCTTATAAACACACACACACACAGAACCAAGAGAAAACTACAGAAAATAAACCTTTTGTCTATATGTATCTACAGACACATACACACAGACACTCAACTGCTCCTTTGGATTAATTCTCTGTGTATGTGCACATGTGTGTACACACACTCAGATATATGTATATATATATGTGTGTATAAAAATGAATTTATTTTCAAATATTTTCAATATATACTGCTTTTAAGCATGCTGCAATATATTATATTAATATATTTACCTATTAATAAATGTACAACATATAATTGATTTTTATATAAATTTAGGTTCAAATATACATAGTAAATTAAGGTCCACAAACTACTGGCATACAGCTATTTGGGAGTAATGGAAAGAAAGACAATTTTGGAATGAAAAAGAACTGGATTCAAGTGTAGCTTTTTCGTCTATAAACAATGTAACTTTGACTACAAACCATGAAACCTCATGGGCATTCATTTTCTCATATATATAGTGAAAATTGTAATTACCTACGATGAAACCACTATTACAAGATATGAGGGAAAAAATTTGTCTCTGAAACAATTCACCAAGTAAACAAACCCTACAAAAGAATAGAACAGCTATGCCTAAAGGCTGAGACAATTGTGATACACACCCAGCCTGCTAGCATTATTTAAAAGTCATATATTTTCTTGCACAGCTACTTTCCTGTTTCTGTTTTTCTCCATGAAACATAACTATTTATAGTTCAGATCACTTCTCTGACAGGTGGCTTCTAGAAATGTAATTAAGGGCTTCCCTCTCATCTATATATATAAAACCCTAATATGCAAATAGACCGAACGGCAGAAGAACCCATCAATCAAACAATCCATGTCCCCGCCCGGCCCCTCCTGCCATGGCCCCTGGTCCCCTCTCCGCTGGCAGCCCTCCTCCCACTGATGGTGCTCCCATGCACTGACGGTGGCACCAGTGGCCCCGCTCACACTTGCTGAAGGTGCGGAGCGATTGGATCTGGCGCAGCTACTTTCCTGTTTCTGTTTTTCTCCATGAAACATAACTATTTATGCATAACTATTTTGGAATGAAAAAGAACTGGATTCAAGTGTAGCTTTTTCGTCTATAAACAATGTAACTTTGACTACAAACCATGACGTTGCTATGACGTGCACTGACCACAAGGGGGTGCATGCAGAACATGGCAGGCGGCAGGCGGCAGCCACAGCGGGATAGTGAAGCAGGTGAGCAGGTTTCCCAGACCAAGGCGGGGCAGCAGTTGCTGTCATGAGGTGAGCCTCTGGTGGTTACTGAAAATTCTTTGCTCCCGTGTGCTGGTCCTGCTTGCACCAGCTGCTGGCCCCCGATCGCCTCTCAGGGCTTTTCACCCTGCTTCTGAGGTGCGATCGGGGCCGGCAGCCGCCTCTCACACCCGCTGCTGGCGCCAGCCCTGCTCGCACCCACAGCTGGCGCCAGAGCCACACCCATTGCCGGTGCCGGTCCGATCGCTCATCACTGTCAGCAGGTGCGAGTGATGGCTGCCAGCCCCAATCGCCCCTGAGGGCTTCTCCATCTCCCCCTGCTCCTGAGGGGTGATCAGGGCAGCAGCCTTCACTCGCACCCGCTGATGGTGCCGGACCCGCTTGCACCTGCTGCTGGCGCCAGACCCAATCGCTCCGCACCTTCAGCAAGTGTGAGCGGGGCCGCTGGTGCCACCGTCAGTGCATGGGAGCACCATCGGTGGGAGGAGGGCTGCCAGCGGAGAGGGGACCAGGGGCCATGGCAGGAGGGGCCGGGCGGGGACATGGAGTATGGACTGAGACCCACCCCTGTACCCACTGCAGCCTCTCGGCCCACAGTTTCTTTCAAGGTGCACAAATTCATGCACTGGGCCCCTAGTCTACACTAATAAAAGAGAAACATGGTAATTGGCGTACGACCGCTACCCTTCCCATTGGCTAATCAGCGTATCCTTATGCAAATTAACTGTCAGCCAAGATGGCGGCCGGCAGCCAGGCACTGAAGCGAGCAGGGAGGCTTGCTTCCTCCAGGAACTGCAGACTCCAACGTTCCCCGCCTCACTTGCCGGCCTCTCAACTGCAACTCTAAGCAACTATTACTATGTTGCAAATAAGAAGCTAAACAAAACCGGCTTTCAGTCAGCCCCGGAACGCAACATTGTATCCATGTTTTCAGCAGCGAGGCCTCAGAGCTAAAGCTGCCCCAGAATAAAAAAAAAAAAAAGAAAACAAGGAGCAGTTGGGAGCTTTTAGTCAACTGCCAGCGGGAAAACAGCCCTCAGCCCCTCAGCCAGCCTGGCCAGGCACCCCAGTGGGGACCCCCACCCTGATCCAGGTCACCCTTCAGGGCAAACCAGCCGGCCCCCACCCATGCACCAGGCCTCTATTCTATATAGTAAAAGGGTAATATGCCTCCCAGCACCGGGATCAGCGGAGCAGCGAGGCTCCTGGCACCGGGATCAGCGTGACAGGGGGCAGCGCCCAAACCTCCTGATCAGCCCTGCTCTGTGCCTGATAGGGGGAAGCTCCCCAATCCCCCGATTGCCCTGCGGCTCTGTGTGTGAAAGGGTGCAGCGCACCAACCCCCTGATCGGCCCTGCTCTGTGTGTGACAGGG
>NW_005871116.1:3597957-3617639 GCF_000147115.1 Myotis lucifugus
CCCCCCCCCCCGCCCAGTGCACAAATTTTTGTGCACCGGGCCTCTAGTAAACTAATAAAAGAGGTAAAGATACAAATAAACTAATAAAAGAGTAAAAGGTATAAATAAACTCAATTTGCATGTGGGTTAGAAATCTGAAAAAATGTTATTACAATGCTATTTTCTAATCCTTCCATCTGTATTCTTGATTCCACATCTTATTATCTCATTCTAATACTTCTATCATTAATTATTTCTCATCGATTTCAGTCTTTAACAAAAAGGCTTCTGCCTAGTTTCCCATTTTTGAAGTGACATCACTCCTTTCTTTTACCAATCTCTCTTGAGATTCAAGTTAATTAATTCTTACTTCATCATCTCCTAATCTCCATCAATCAGGTGTCTAAGCCACTCCACTAAAGTTGTTGCCCTTGAGTTTACTGAACAATGCAACGACTTCTCAGTTATTCAAACTGCCTGACTTCTCCATTACAGTACTGGCCAATGCTAACCCTACCTTCTCTACTTTGGTTTCGATAATTACACAATCTTGGTCCTCTTCATACCCATTTCTCACTGTTCCTTGTGTGTCTCCCTTAAAAATTTGTATTCCTTCCTCCTTTTTCATATCCTGTAGCATTACCTAAAATTCTATCCTTTGCCGTTGGGTTTCTCTTTTCACTGTCTCCATAAACTCTAACATATTCAATTTTTTAATCCTTATCTGAGGATTTTTTTTACATTGATTTTTAGACAGAGTGAAAGGGAGGAAGAAGGGGAGAGAGAGACATCCACATACATCCACTGGTTGGCTCCTGCACAGGCCCCAGTTGGGGGCAGGGTATGAACACGCAACCAAGGTATGGTGCTTTTTGACCAGGAATCGAACGTGAGACCCTTCAGTCCTCAGGTGGAAGCTCTATCCATGGAGCCAAACCAGCCAGGAATAATATATTCAATTTTAATCTTTGAATATATTAAAGCTTCAATTCTTCAAAGTTTCAATTCTATATGTTTGGTGGTCTGTCTACCTCAAGTGTAATATGTCTTGTAATCATAGTAATTCACCCTTTAAAAACACACACACACACACACACACACACTTTCAAAAAATTCCTTCCTCAGGCAATAGTAATGTCTGATCTAGGAAACTACATCTGGGTAGTGGGTAGTTACCAAATATTACTGAAATGTCTTAGCATATGTATCTTAAGCACCTCTTTTTAAAAGAAGAATGAAATTTTTTCCTTTTCTGATTGATTTTAGAGAGGGGAGGGAGGGAGGGAGGGAGGGAGGGAGGGAGGGAGAGAGGGAGACATCGATGTGAGAGAGAAACATTTATCGGCTGCCTTTCATATGTGCCCGAAAGGGGATCAAACCATTCAATCACCAGCAAAGGTAGAGTACCCAGGCCCAAGTAAAGGTCAATAAAATGTGTCATCTGTGAACAAATTATACCAATATTATAAGAAAAGTAAGATAATATACTGAGGAAGCCCAAAGAAAGAAGATGCTCAATGCTGCTGGGAAACTAAGACTGACTTTCTGGAAAACTTGTTGCTGGCTACAATGAAGAAAGTGGATTGGGAAAGGATAGAACTAAAATAGGAAAAGTAGTTAGGAAGGCAATGAGAAACCAAATAAAGGCATGACAACAGAAATGAAAAAACAGATTTTGCAGTTATTTCTAAGATAAAATCATCATCATTAGTATCATTGTAGATCTGATGTGAAGAATAAGGACAAGGAATGAGGCTAGAGTGTCTCCTGGGTATCTGATTTGGCCCCATTAAAGTACTGCTCTTAACATAGATGGGATATATACAAAGATTTTTAGAATAATAAGAGAATTAGTAAGTTTAAAACAGAAAAGTTTGATATGCACAACTACATGGTAAAGAAGTTGAGTAAGCAGTAAATAAATTGGTCCGAAACCCTCAAACTAAAACACAAATTTGATAGTCATTTATTCGGCCAAATTATATTTATCAAACACAATACAATGCGCTGGGGCTATTCTAGGCACTGAGGATGCAATGGTAAACAAAACCAAGTAGCCTTGACTTCATAAAACGTACATTCTAGGGAGACAAACAATAAATGATATTGTAATGGCAGTAGTGGCAAGGGCTATGGAAAAACAACAATATAGAAGAATGTAAAGTGATGTGATTGAGATGGGGGCTACTCTAGATAGAATGATCAAAGCAGGCCTCAATGGTAAGTGCTATTTGAGCAGAGAGAGTTAAATGAAGTAAGGGAGCAAGGCTACATATATTGGGGGAAGAAGGATCCAGACAGAATGCAACTGACATACAAAGGTCCTGAAAAAAGAACACAAGTAGCAATGATTGGCAAGGAGGCTGCTCTACCAAATACAGTGAGCAAGAGGGAAAGTTAGGAAATGAGAATAATTGTAGAGGTAGCCAGGGACTAGATTATAATGGCAGTCATCCCAAATAATGACAATATTTTTTAGAAAAATTGTCTTGTCACACATTAATACAGTTCTGAGAATATAGCAGGTGCTCAAATAATTTTTTTCAAATTAATGAGTGAATGAATTTACAAATTTCCATTATATTTGAGCCCAATTTGTATTTTACCATTTCCCAAACTCTAATTCATCCCCAAAGGACAAACCAAGTAGTAATTTAAAGGACTACTTATAAGCTTTAGCAATCATCAAAAGTAGAATTTTTAAAATGTTGTGAACAGTGACATCACTACTAGAATTAGTACATGCCCTTCAAAAGAGATTGCACAGAAGGAAACATCTACTTCAAAATCTATATATATAGAACCCTAATATGCAAACAGACCAAAAGGTGGAACTGAACAACCGGTCACTATGACATGTGCTGACCACCAGGGGGCATGTGTTGAACATGGCGGGCATCAGCCATGGCAGGATGGTGGAGGTGAGTGGGGGCGCCAGACCAAGGCGGGGTGCTGGGCACTGTCATCGGGGTGAGCCTCTGGTGGTTACTGAAAATTCTTTGCTCCCATGCACTGCGGCCCTCCCCGGCACTTGCACCCGCTGCCGGTGCCCGGTGCTGGTCCCGATCACTCGGCACCATCAGTGGGTGTGAGCAGCAGCTGTCGGCCCCGATCACCCCCCAGGGTTTCTCCACCTCCCCCTGCTCCTGAGGGGCTATCGGGGCCAGCAGCCGCCTCCTGCTGCTGGCAATGGCCCTGCTCGCACCTGCTGCCAGCACCCGGAGCCAGTCCCAATCACTCTCCCAATCACTCGGCACTGTCAGCGGGTGTGAGCAGCAGCTGCTGGCCCCAACTGCCCCTGAAGGCTTCTCCACCTCCCCCTGCTCCTGAGGGGTGATCAGGGCAGTAGCCGCTGCTTGCACCCGCTGACAGTGCTGGCCCCAATCGCTCCGGGAGCAGGGCTGCCAGCAGACAGGGGACCAAGGGCCATGGCGGGAGGGACCAGGCGGGGATGTGGAGGATGGGCAGAGACCTGCCCCTGTGCCCATTGCAGCCTCGCTGCCCACATTTCCTTTCAAGGTGCATGAATTCGTGCACTGGGCCCTGAGTATAATATAAAACTAGACTTTCGCTAAAACAGTACTTCATTTGATAAACCCGTTGTTACTTTGTAATGTTTTAAATAATCAAAATATATTTCAGACCAAGTTCTGATCATATTTAACAGCCAACAGTTTACCATACTACTTCAGTTTTATGCTAGAAAAAATCATTTAAAACACTTGGAAATAAAAAAGATACATCAGTATGTACAAGAGCAATAGCAATGTAATCTTGAAAAACATACTTAAAGATGTACTGCATTTTGGCATTCCTAACTAATAGAATTAAACAAGCACTCACTCAATTCACCACTAAAAATAAGTATTCCTTTGATAGCTAGTAATTCATACTGTTTAAAACTGCTCAGTGTGCCCTAGCCAGTTTGGCTCACTGGATAGAGCGTCGGCCTGGGGACTGAAGAGTCCCAGGTTCGATTCCGGTCAGGGGCATGTACCTTGGTTGCAGGCACATCCCCAGTAGGGGATGTGCAGGAGGCAGCTGATTGATGCTTCTCTCTCATCCATGTTTCTAACTCTCTATCTCTCTCCCTTCCTCTCTGTAAAAAATCAATAAAAATATATTTTAAAAAATAAATAAATAAAACTGCTCAGTTAAATAAATAGTCTAGACTCAGAATCTGCAAGGATCTTTCAAGGTTATTAATGTTCTCACCCTTAGAGAATTCTGAACTCATTCCTTTACATACTTCCAAAGCGTAAATACATAAATATTTAAAATTTGAACCAGGGTGGGGCAAAAGTAGGTTTACATATGTTTGTATGGAAAATAATCTATACTAATAAAAGGGTAAAATGCTAATTAGACCAGACATCTTCCAGGTGTCCTTCCTGACAAAGCCGGGCCTGGGCGAAGCCGCCCGCCTGTGGTCCCAGGCACCTGCGGCTCAGGTGAAGCCACCTGCCCACGGTCCCCTAATACAATAAGTAATAATACAAGAATAAAGTTTGTTTCGCATACTCACAACTGTAAACCTACTTTTGTCCCAACCTGTATTTAAAATGAAGTAAATACTAATATATATTTTTATTATTATTTTAAATGCTTTTATTGATTTTTTTAAGAAAGAGACGAAGGAGGGGAGAGAGAGAAACATCGATCAGCTGCCTCCCATACATAACAGCCCTGGGGGTGAATCTGCCACCCAGGTTATGTGCCCTGACTTGGAATGGAACCGTCCACCTTAAGGTGCACAGGATGATGCTAATATTTTTAAATTATCAAGCACTCAGAAAATTCACTTCCTCAGAAATTTCTTCACCCTCATCAGAAAGTGAATTATTTTTATTTCACTTTTACATTTACTCTTGCCTCTGCATACTGAAATAAGTAAAATGTTCTTTATTCTACTAATCTATGCTAAGCACATGTTGCCAAGTTGCTTTCAAGTATTTAATCAATTTTATGCACTACTCAGCTCTAATTTCTTGAGGATAAATACAAAGAGATGGGCAGTGGAATCTTTTTCTATCAAAGCATCACCAACTAAAAAACAATGAAGGATTAAGTTAAAAAAAAAAACTTGATTACATTTTCTTTCAAGTCAAGGAACATAAAACTATAATGTACAGCCCAAGAAAAATGTAGCATGTCCTATTATTGAGCTCCTAAGAAAGACATTTAAACATATATGTTCTTTCAAGGAGAAGCATCTCTGTTTTGTATTCTAACAACTTTTCAACTCTGATATACTTTTAAAACTACATTGTTGTAAATCTAACACATTAACACATTGATATTGCCTCATTAACATATTATTATTCACACCAGAGTCCCGCTGCATGAATTTGTGCACGGGTGGGGTCCCTCAGCCTGGCCGGTGATCAGGCCGATTGGGGCCGTGGGAGGTTGGCAGGCCGGAGAGAGGGGCCGCAGGAGGTTCCAATCAGGGCCATCGGGGCCGGGCCGGCCGCCCGGGGAAAGGGGCCACGAGAGGTTGGCCAGCTGGGGGTGGGGGAGGGGTAGGGGGGGAACCGCAGGAGGTTGGCTGTGGGAGTGCACTGACTACCAGGGGGCAGCTCCTACATTGAGCGTCTGCCCCTGGTGGTCAGTACGCATCATAGTGACTGGTCAACCGGTCATTTGGTCACTTAGGCTTTTATATATATAGATAGATGAACATATTATTGAAGTGAGGACCAAGTTATGTTTATCATCCTCTCTTTTTCTCTGTAGAAATACTAAACCAATTTTGGTAACTATTCAACCAATTAAATTAGGTCAACAAAACTTTTATTGGATTTGATTTCTAATTTTTCCAACTTTCTAACCTGTAGCTTTGAACTCTTTATAGTGATCTGTTTATTTATGCTTTTTCGCTAAACAATGGTTAAGGAAAAAAATTAAAGAAAAAAATTCACCTATCTAGATGTGTTAACTGGCTAAAACCCATTAAATTAAAAGGTTAAGCTGAAGAGGCAAAAGATAGAGATATTCAAAAAATGATTTAAATTTTTTAAAGAAAGTTAGAATTAGTGTAATTTTTCTAAGCTCTATCCACTTATACAAAACTACTGCTCATCCAAAAGAAACTAATCCATCCACATCATAACACACCTAATACATCTAAGCAGACTTGATTAAAATACCTAACTTTAACTCTACATATAACACAGTGATATAACATAATATTGAGCATATAAAGTAATATATAAAAGAGTACAGCCTGTATGAGCATGAAGTTCAAAAACAGGCAGAATTAATCTATCCTGTTAGAAGTCAGAGTAGCAGCAGTGCCCTTGGTGGGAGAAGTGGTGCCTGGAAGGAGATAATCAGTTTCCAGAGCATTGAAATATTCTGATTATCCATGTGTTCAATTTGTCAAAATTCATAGAACTGTACATTTATGAAAGACATTTTTGGATCCATGTTTTCTTTTAATTAAAAAAAATATTTAAAAATAACATTCACTGCTCTCTCACTATATTAGGTACATTGACATATAAAAAGAAAAGAGGGTTTAACAGCTCCACAAAGTTTTCAAGGCCCTCAATAACTTACTCCTGTCCTGCAACTCTAATATAAATGCTAAAATTATATATCCTTATTATTCCTCTCAGTAAAATATTTCATGCCTTTGCTCATACCCTAGTCCTCCTGATTTAACCACAGCCTAATTATTCAAAGTTGAAACAATGCTCCCCTTTCTTTTACTTTTTCCAACTCAGGCTTCTCTCTCCCTTCCCTCATCCCCTTTGCTTTACATTGACCACATAAAGAACACCTGATATCTACTTCTTTTAAAAATATATATATATTTTATTGATTTTTTACAGAGAGGAAGGGAGAGGGATAGAGAGTTAGAAACATCGATGAGAGAGAATCATCGATCAGCTGCCTCCTGCACATCCCCTACTCGGGATGTGCCCGCAACCAAGGTACATGCCCTTGACCGGAATCGAACCCGGGACCCTTGAGTCCACAGGCCGCTCTATCCACTAAGCCAAACCGGTTCTGGCCTGATATCTACTTCTTTTTATCTATGTGCCAAAACTGTAATAAATACTTTACATTTTACTACTCCTCAAATAAGTGTTATCTCCAATAGAGATGAGAAAATAGTCTCAGAAAAGGAAACTTGTCTGAATTCAAAAACTTCTAAGAAGCAGGTCCATCTGGCTCCAAAGCCCATGCTCTTATAAGGCTCCAGTGCTAGACTGTCTCTGTATCATGCCATTAACATGTTATTACATGTTATTTTGTCCATATTAGTCATATTTTGTACCTTATTATCTACTTTTATATTATCTCACTACCCATATTGTATAAAAATATACCAACTCTATCAAGTCCCATCTCACCTTCCTTGAATTATGCTGAGGTAATTACCTATCTGAAAAACAGCCAGAATGTAAAAACAAGCACTCCAAGAGATGGCAATAAAAACTGAAACAGTGTATCATCACCAATTTTATTCATTACAGTTCATATATATTATTGACAGTAGCACTCCCCCCACCCTTAAATCCTTATAATGACAACCTATTTCTCTTTATTTTCCATTCAGATTAACAAGGCCAGGTACATCGTTTTCATTGTATAACACAGTGAAAGTAAAAAATAAGGAATTAAAAGACTGCTAAATATAAAAACAATAATTGCAATGTAAATGATAGCTGAGAACAATGAAATAGCACATAAGATTAAAAGAGCAATCCAAAGTTACATAAGGTATTAATAAACACATAATTAATGATGATGACCCTAGCCAAAAAGTTAAAATATAATTGATATTTTCTTCTTAAGAAATGAAAGATGTAATAGTTCTAGAAATAATTGTATCTAAAATGTTTAAAAGCTCAGCCAGTAACTTGCTTCCTGAGTACTGCAAATAAAGTCCTACAATATATAGAATACTCATTTAGCTACTAATTATTCCAGCATCATGGGCTATCTGACTTCTTTTTAGAAAGACTGTAAAGGATTAAGTACATGAGATTTGGAACCAAAAACAATAAATAGGATATGAATCCTACCTTTCTTACTACTGCCAAATGACCTGGGCTAGTTAGGCTGCCTCTGGGCCCCATTTCCTTCATAGGGATATTAATATGTATTTCCTTGGTATGTAGGAAGATTAAATTAGGTAATTTAAGTAATGTTTTTAACTCAGTACCCAACATATAAGGCTCAAAATATGGTAGCTGCTGCTGCTTTTTTTGTAATAAAAGACCATATAAACTAGAACACCACCAGACACACTGATGGTTCTCAATAAATACTTGGTGATCAGCCTATAAAATGAGAGTAAAAGGGTAAGAGTCTGTCCTTAATAGCATACACAGTGTACAAATTACAACTACTGCAACTCTATTTCCCCTCAGTTCTACTTTTTATTGGTAAACACTTCTAAAATAAAAGAATAAAAGCACTGTTTCAAAGGGAAGAACTAGAACTAGAACCAATTACTGAAAAATTCTTTTATTAAATTTTTGGTTAACTTGATATGAGAATTTTACTAACAAACATAGCTGTTCAAAGAAACAAACCCTTTTGAATAAGCTACTTATCAGTGAAAGGTCTGAGTGATAATGAATGACATGTCAGATACTATAGAGAACATTCCTGTTTTGAATAAGAGCACTAATAAAATAATTTCTAAAGTAGCTTCCAAATATGCTTAAAAATAGACAATATTTACAGATAACCGTGTATCTCCCAATACACTCATATTCAAATACCCCAGGTGAATATTTAGTGGCATATAATTACTTGTTTTTAAAACAATTACACTTTCCTATGGTACTTTACAACGTAGACATAATTATTGAAGTAAGTCAAAAAGTTTTCCTAGAGCTGAAACCGGTTTGGCTCAGTGGATAGAGCGTCGGCCTGCGGACTGAAAGATCCCAGGTTCGATTCCTGTCAAGGGCATGTACCTGGATTGCGGGCACATCCCCAGTAGGAGATGTGCAGGAGGCAACTGGTCGATGTTTCTCTCTCATCGATGTTTCTAACTCTCTATCTCTCTCTCCCTTCCTCTCTGTAAAAAATCAATAAAATATATTTAAAAAAAAAAAAAGTTTTCCTAGAACTCATAAAGTCTAAGCTTTTAATATAAACAAAAAAAACTATTAGAAAAATCAGCTACATGACTTTGTAAAAGGAATTTCAAATCAGCAAAAGACAACTGCAACAATTTATCCAAATGTCTTAATCTTTTCATTTCCTTTTGAAAAATATCCAGCATCTTTTAATATTTCTTTTATTTTGCTAAGTAAAACAATAATATACATTTATGTATTCAAAACAATGCTGAAACATGAACACATACTAAATTCTCCCCAAAGGGGAAAAAAAAGGCTATTTTAAGGTTATTAAAATATACCAAGTGATTTAAACATTTTTAAGACTAGGCCAATCTAAAATTTAACTCATTAAAGTTATAAAAATCTTATGTTAAAAATTATTCTTATATTAGAAGCCTGGTACACGAAACTCATGCACTGGGGGTGGGGTGGTCCCACAGTCTGGCCTGCTCCCTCTCGCAGTCCTGGATCCCTCGCTCCCTTCCTCCAGCCCGCCTGTTCGCTCCTTACTGCTCAGCTGGCTGCTCCTTAGCGCTGCCACCGCCACTGCACTCACCAGCCATGAGCCTGGCTTTTGGCTGAGCGGTGCTCCCCCGTGGGAGCGCACTGACCACCAGGGGCAGCTCCTGTGTTGAGTGTTTGCTCCCTGGTGGTCAGTGCGCGTCATAGCAACCGGTCATTCTGGTCATTCCACCTTAACGGTCACTTAGGCTTTTATTATATAGATGACACATGAAATCTGACCTGCTTAGTACCACATTAAGTATGCCATTCAAACATAACACTAGAAATTACAACCTAAGTAATAATATAAAACCACATCGTTTTAAATAAACAAAGTAGGAAATAGTTATTTGTATTCAAATATCCCATTATTGTTACTGTCTACTAATATCACATGTGACAGATATGATTAAAAACTTATCTACCTGTGCTGAAGAAAAAGTTCCACAATATTCCACTTGCCACCTAGCCACACACAGAAACTGCCATGTAGCGAAACATTAGTTTACAGCTCACCTACCTCCAACCATTGGAGTCTTCTCACTCTTTCTGCAACTCAATTCCCCTCGGGTTTTTTCTTTTTTTTTTTTTTCCTTGGGGGAGAGTGCTGGTGGTAATGGTGGAGTAGTGAAGGTTAGGGAGTGTATTATACAGAATTATGAATAGAAAAGAAAACGGCAATTAAAACTTTTAGTATCTGAGGGATGAACATTAAGCATGGAAATAATTAGCAATATTATCTTAAGATGTGATTTCTCAGAGTCAGAAACTACTGATAAAAATATTATGTGCACACATCTAAAAACAGTTAAATATACTTTTATCTGGCAAGCTGCTCCTTCTTAGTCATTAAAAGTAAATTACTTGAAAATCTTCTTTACTAGTTTTTGAGGCTTTTCACTCTACTTTTTATAAGAAATACATGAAATTACACTGGACTGTGAACAAGTTTACTAAAATCCCTGCAAGTGGCAATTCAACTCTCATTTTGCTACTTTGAGAGCAATAACTTCCCAAACACTGTTTATCTTTTATCCAAATAACTAGAGGGCTGGGTAAGGTGTCTAGATTTGGCAATGAAATATTCCATGTTTACTCAAGATAATCTTAAAGTATTTTATAACACTATCAGGTCACATGCTTGAATTTTGAGATCAGAAAATACAATCATTTTAGTGTAAAAATAACAAAAAATCCCTCTTGTAATCTCTGCATACATCTATCTATATAAAAGCCAAGCCAGCGGAATGACGGGAACAACAGGTCGCTATGACTCCCACTGCGGCCGGCCAACTGGCCCAATCGGGTGCAGGACCGGCCGGCCAACTTCCCGTGGCCCCTCCCCCTGGTTGGCCCCCATCGGCCCTAATCGGAGCAGGCCGGACCCCACCCATACACAAATTTGTGCACTGGGCCTCTAGTCTAGAAATAAGTTTGACAACAAATGTAGAGCCTTTTGAGCATGCAGTATTAATGAAAGGAGAGTAGACACATATACTACAAAACAATGGAAGAAAAAAATCATTTATGCTTGGGTTTGGAATGCAGCCAAGCATTTATATACTCATAATCAAAAGCACACAATTACTGCACAATATGCCTAAAATCTCTCAGTCCAGCACTGCCTTCAAAGATCAGAAGAACTCTAGTTTAAAACATAGTCTTCAGTAGTTAAGAGATTTACATGCAAAACTCATCAACATTTTCTCAATATCTTTTCTTCAAATACTGAATAATATGCCAGAATATGTTAGTTCACAAATTAAGCTGTGATGTTTTAAACACTGATCCAGAACTCTCACTATTCAAGACCTTTTATGCAAAGGTCTTACAGGTGTCAACCTTCTATGAGGTCTTCACTCTATCATTCCTTACCTATCTCCCATTTTTGTCTGAATTTCTCCAGCTTTTGATTCCTTTATAAAGATAATTGGCAGGTGCTTCAAATACTACTGTCTTAAACTATGCCCTGATTCAGGAATATCCCAACTATAATATAAACTCCTTAATGCCAAAAATTATGCCCTCCTCATTTACAATAACACTTACTAACCGAATTATTTATAATGATAAAAGCATAATATGCTAATTAGACCAGAAGGCCTTTTGGATGAAGCAGGGCTGTGAGGGCTGAGGCAGCTGCAGCGCTGGGGCGGGGGCTGAGCCCCTTAAAGAAATTTCGTGCATCAGGCCTCTAGTATTATATATTCATCAAAAATATTTTGACTGACTTTAACAAACCACTACAAATCCAAATTCTTCAACATATTAGGGTAAAAAAAAAGGTAAAGTAATTGAAGGAATCAGATTATTAATTCAAGTAATTAAGGTTAAAATTCCTTTCTATATTTCTTACTATACCCAACTGACTCCTTAAAAATATTGTTTGATATTTAATATTTTATAAAATATATTTTATTATATTTTATATAAAAGGCATCATTACCAGGTACATTGTTCAGTTTATGCAATCTGTCTGGCTACATGACTTTGTAAAAAGAATTTCAAGAATGTACTTTGGTTTAGGTTTTCTTTCAACCCTATGACTTTGAACATACGAATATTATATTTAGCTAGTTTTGAATAATTATTTTCAATTTAGTTTGGCATCGGCATAATTTTATGAGTACACTCATCATACAGATATAATTTTAAAGTAGCTATTTAGCTTTAACCTGGCCACACTAACAAAAAAGCACAGGTAATACAAAACAATGGATGATCCAAAAGCACAGCCAACTCTCAATTATTCATATGTAGTTTACCTAATAAATATTTCAGTCTGTTTACTTCCACTATTTAATAGTATTTGTTTAATAAATAAAAATTGATGCTATTAATTCAAATAAAAAATACATCAATTTACTGTAGGAGACGAAAGAATATAAAAGATTCCCAAGGCGCATATAAGTAATGCTTTTTAGAATATACATTTAGCACTCTTCCACCATTATTCACCTTTTTATTATGTGCAGGTAACTGAGAGTGGACTGTATTTAGCTTGGTGATAGTCAGTGGTACAGATACACAAGCATGCAAACCATTCACTCACCCCACAGTGCTTTTCACAGCCCTATTTTCAGTAGCCTGAGACCTGGGAGGGAGGAGGCAGCAAGTCACTGCAGATGATCACTTAAAAGGAAATTGAGAGTTGACTATAATTTACATTTAAAGTGCTATGAAATAGCATCACTCCTACATGTACTAGTATTCATTAGTTTATAGGAATACCTCTCACAGTGACTTAACAGGGCTATAAATGCTTTCTCTTTAACCTTTCAATATCCCAGAAACATAGTGATATCTGAGAATCACAAAGACAGAAAGCGAAAGTGCTACAAATGTAGAGTGGTATGCATTTTAGAGATTAGGAAACTGATACCCAGAGAGGTTAAGTAAACAACTCAGTCATCCTCAGATTAAGGAAGAGCATAACTCAGTTCTCCTAACCCCAACTGCAATGCTAGACTCTCTCTGTCCCTTAAACCCAAAATTCTCCTCTTGGCTTCAGAGATCTTGTAATTTTCTTCTCTTCTGTTGAACCCTTTCTTCGTACTGACCCGTCCACCATGGCATACACTTTCATCAGTTTATCCTCTAACACTCCAATGTTCAGCTCTTTCTCCATTTACATTCTTCATGTTCTCAAAGCCCTATGCAGGGAACCACCAGATCACAAGTTCAGAACTACTACTAAAACCTCCATTTCAGTATCTGCTGCTAGCTCTCACACATCTCTGACAGAGTCAATCACCTTAAATTCAAGAGCAAGGGACTCATTATCATACTTCCCAAAATGATTTCTCCTTTCATGGCACCATCCATTTCACTGTCCCTCAGGACTGCAAACTTAAAATGCTCTTTCACATCTGATCTCCTCAATACAGTACATACTACTCCTGCTCCTTTTCTCTTCTCTCCATTCTTCCATTTAATTAATGCTTCAGTTATTATCATATGATAGATGCTGGGGAAGAAGTGTGATGTCCAGTGAAAGAAAAAGAACTGGACAAAGAACTTAAATATGACAATGGTAAGTGATATTTAGAAAGGAACAATCAGAGATATGGGAAGCATAAATTCCCACTGGGATGACTAGGAAGGATTTCCAGAAGTGGCATGTGACCTAGACCTTAAACTAGGAGTTTGATAAATAGTGCTGCAAATGGACTTCTAGGCAGAGGAAACAACCTATGCAAGGTCAAGTAAAGAGAAACTGCATGCCATGTGCAAAGATTAAGTCATCTTTGACTAAAGCAATGATCCTCAACTAAGGCATAACAGAATCTTCAAGAGGAAGAATGAGGAAAGGAGAGGTTGGTGCTACTAGCAAATCTCCCTAAACCTTCGGGAAGCACTGTGTATAAAGAAGGGAGGGAGTGTATTCCATAAGTGCAACTATACAGAGAGGTAGACAGATTGAGAACAGTATGGTTAAGACGGTACAGAAGAACATTTTGAAATAAATCATCAAAGGCCTTCAATGCCAAGCTAAGAAATTCAGATTCTATTCAGTGAGTAAAAATGGGCCTGAGAAGTTTAAATGGGAGATTGTGTGTATGTGTTTTGTTTTGTTTTTTAAGGGAATCGGATCTAGATTTCAGGGAAATAATCTTGGCAATTGTACAGCAGAATAATTAAAAACAGGTAAGAGAAAGATGATTTTACTATCATCCAAATGAAATAATGAGGAGGGGAACTAGATCAACGACAAGGGAATAGGAGAGATTGGATGCAGTAGATAGCTCAGAGGCAAATTGGAGGAACTTCCCAACTGAACAAAGAAGAACACTAGGCCACTATCTTGAGTAACAGAGGATGGTGGTGGTACCTAGCAAGTGAAAAGAGGTATGCTATGGGGTGCAACGTTTCACACATCAGGACTCTGAGATGAGTACCAGACACAAATGATAATGTTTTGCAAGTTAGAAGAAAAAGTCTGAATAAAAGTGTAGTTATCACAATGATCTCAATTTATGGAATTTTGAAGTCATGAGTGAAAAGGCTGCTCAGGGAGACAGCACCAGTAATAGAGAGGAAAAGACCAAGAACAGAAGAACCTTAGGGCTCGCTTGCTTGAAAAGTTGGAAGACCAGCTAGTCAAGAGAAGCAACAGCATAAAAGGTAAGAATCAAGAGAATATTTTACAAAAGTCAAGCAAGGAAAATATAGTGGCTACAGTGCATGATACATTAGTTACTTACTAGCCCTGTGACCCTGGCTGAATTACCTTTCTGAGTTCAGTCCTTTAGAATTTCAAAACCCATATCCTCAACTGTAAAATAGGAATAATAAGAGTACCTCAAAAGGCTGTTGAAGATTAAGTGAGATAATAATTTAATACAGTACTACTAATAATAGAATGGGGAACATTCTATAGTGGTTAAGGAAGAAAGCTATGGAATGAGAATAAACTATTCTGTCTACAGAACCCACAGAAAAGTAACTGTTTTGTAATCTTTGTATTTATCTTTCACATCTCTCAACATCATCCCACACCCAGTGTAGTACCTGACCCATGTGAAAGATACAAAAACGTTGCTGAACATGAGAAAACTAAGCCAATAGGAAGGCAGACATAAAGAAGCAAGAAATCTTAGTTCTACAGAGAATATTACAAATTATTAGAAGCATAAAGTAAAGATGCTTTCTTCTGACTCAGAGAGACAGAACTATGGGTGAAATGAAATATAAAGGGAAGACAAGGGGACACATATCAGACAGCTTCGACCTTCATAACAAAGAAGTAAACAGCTCCTCGTTAGTATAGTGGTTAGTATCCCCGCCTGTCACAAAGAAGTAAAAGTTCTCTGCACAGAGTAGGAGGATTACAAAGTCAATCTGGAACCTGAAGAATAAATTCGGTGATTCTCCATTCCAATATATATTCAACTTCATTTATGTCTCCAACAGTCCTGGCTCAGTCCCCCATCATCTCTCAGATGGTAACAGTGGTCTCCTAGGCAGTTCCTCTTCCTACAGACTTTCGACTTTACTTTTCCAAGGTGTAGAGAGCCCACGTTTCCTTCCACTTTGTCCGTGACTGTTCTCACAAAAAGCCAACCCCTCTGTGAAGCCTTCTCTGATCCTCGACCAACCAGATTGTTAATCATTCTCTCCTCTGGGCTACTTCTGTTCCTGAAACAGTTTGATTACTTAATTTATTGTTCCATATTGTAAACACTTCTTTATGTCTGTTCCAGTAAACTCCTAAAAAGGGAGTACCATCTTCCTCATCTTTATTCCTCTGGCACTTATTTCAGCATTTAGTATATAATAGGCATTCAGTCAATGTTTGTTTTGTCTAACTGAAGTGAGTAATTAAACAACATGAGTAAGCTTCTAACTAGAAGAAATCAGAAAACAAAAAGTGATTGCTCAAATCATCATTCAAAAAACCTTCCTACTTTTCTAATTATTAAACACCAATTAAAATAATTTTTTTATTTTTACTAATGGAAAGGTAAAAGAGTTGGATAAACAAAAAAAACCTTAATACTTTTAAATAAATTATATTCTCATAATTACATTTGAATATAAGTGTGTCCATGTCCTCAGAATTCACTGTGAATATGATAATTAAATTATACTAGGGAAGGCTTACACAGGAAAAATACTCTTAGTCTTTTCAGTACCAGGAAGAGATGCACAACTGCATTGACAAAAAATAGACTATACTTGCAGAAGAAGTAGCTAAGGGAAGCATAAGGGTTTTAAAATAGATTTTGGCATGCAAAACTGAGACTATTTAATGATATCTATAGCAAATATCAGGGATTTTCAAAAATTAAGCAGGGTAGCTGTCCAGACAAAACTGAAAGCAACAATTAAACAGTAAGTTGCCCGTAAGATCTACTGCAATGAAGTTCCTAAACTAGAATAAAATTAATCTATCAACATCTTTTAAAAGAATCTTAAAACTCTCCTATGCCTCAAGAAGCTTGCAAGACTAGCCAAGTTATTATTACTAGGAAATTTTCTAGAGTCAGGGAGAAAAATTCTAAGGTTCTATAAATTAAATATCATATTTTACCTTAAGTTCTTTAATAGATTGCTCTTTGCTTATACTAATTTACTGGTAATCTCATATTACTTTTTTACAGTTGTTATATTCAAGAACTCTACTTCATTTATATCTAATTTAATGACTCAAAAAAAAAAGGCTCATCTGGCATGGCTCAATGGTTGAGCATCGACCTATGAACCAGGAGGTCATGGTTTGATTCCTGGTCAGGGCACATGCCCAGGTTGAGGGCTCGATCCCCAGTGTGGGGCGTGCAGGAGGCAGCTGATCAATGATTCTCTCTCATCATTGCTGTTTCTCTCTCCCTCCCCCTTCCTCTCTGAAATCAATAAAAATATATTAAAACAAAAAAGAACTTCAATACCCTAATTCCATATTAGCAAGTTTGTAATATTCAAAACAATCATTTTAAATATTTTAAATGTGGTATGAATAATTTTGATTTCACAAAGTAGGAGGGCAACTAACATTAAGTGAACATTACTCACAAAGTATCAGGTCCTGTGCTGAGTACTCTAATTAAGCACTAGTATTTTACTTCTCACATTCTAATAAGTCTTTGAAATTTTATCTTTTTTTTCTGAGATGAAGAAACCAAGTGTTAAGTAAGGTCAAATAACTTGCCCCAAATCACCTAACTATTAAGTATCACAGCTGAGATTACAACCCAGAACTATCTGACTGTACAGTCTGCTCTCTTTTCCTAAAGGAATTACAATGACCATGACCTTTATTTTATAATGAACTTTGTTAGAGAGCCACACAATGACTTGCTCAAAGGTTACATTAAAAAAATCAGAATGAGAGCAAACATTGCCTCACCATTATAAATACATATTTTTTGGTTACCTAAACTTTATCTAAACACACTGTAATCCAACCACAAACAGCTGCCCTTCAGCTGCAATCCAGTGTCCCACAGTTCTCAAAATATTACTAAAGTGTAATTCCTCATAAATTTTCTTCATGTTAGATCCACAAGCCTTCTGGTTAACAATGAAATGTTTGTCACAATAGCAATTTCTTAAACAATAGTGTCACTATATAATGAATCTCAGATTACTTTTTTTTATTCTAAACTTTCCTAGGATTCAGGAATACCGTTCTCATATAATCTCTCACTGTTAGCTGTATATTGCTTTTGCAATCAGTTTCAATAGGCTGTGTATATTTTCTTTACAAACTTAAGTACATTTTGTCAGAGCGAGCAGAAATAGCATTTTCTGCACTTACTGTATTCCCTAGAAACCCCTATGAACATAAGTGTTTACTAAATGTTCAGGAAACATAGTATTTTAAATAGTAAATGTACAGCATTATCTGTATATATGAGTAAAACTGAAGTAAACCAAAGATATCAAACCAAACATCTCTTTTACAACCCAAAACTTTGACACCTGCCAGAGAAACCACCATATATAGGAACTCAGCAAACTCAATAAAAGCATAACTGTAACTTATTTCTAGCACCACATCCAGGCAGGTTTTTAAGACACAAAATCTAATAAATGATCTTTTCACCTCTACCTAAAACATACAAATTAGTGATTTATATAAATTAAATCACTAATAAACGACATCTGTTACAGAACTAAACGCTAATTTTGAGCCCTGTAGGAATTTTGCTTATGTTATTAGGAAATTGACTAAAACATCTTTTCCCACATATATGAAGTCCCTCGACTTTCAGAATAAACTATTGTTACAAGAATGTACTCTGGTAGCTAAATTTAAAAAGTGGCCTCTTGGTGTATAAAACAGTCATCTTACATTATGATAGACAAAAAAACAAATTAGAAATGCACTATGCTTTCAATTAGTGACGAGCCCCAACAATGAGCCCGCGTCTAATACTGCGGGTAACAGTCTGTCAGTGCAACACAGGTTAAAAGTGGTTTTGTAAAATGTTATACAGAGTGTTTACGGCCGTTTTTTAACTTCCCGGCGTGTTTCTCAGATCTCAGAAGCGGAGCCGATTCTGCAGGTGAACCAGGCTGCGCTCTAAGAACGCTCGGGCCGGTGTGACATGAACTTCTCGGCGAGGACACCAAACCCTGCTCACCGCGGCGGCGGCAGAGAAACCGCGCCCGCAGCTGCGAAGCCCTCCGGCGGGACCCTGTCCGCCGCTCTCGCTGCGGGGACCGGACGCAGAGGCGCGGGCCGGACGCGGGATGCGGTCCTGAAACGCAGCTCCCGAGGTGTAAACACGCCCGCAGCTCCCGACGTGTAAACACACCCCGCGGCCGCCGCGGAAGGTAAACAATGAACCTGCGGCCGGGGCGAGGGGGCGGCCCCAGCCAACCGGGTCCCGGCGGCCCGGCCCGGCGGCGGGCGGGAGAGAGGGAGGCAGCGCTCCTCGGACGCTGAGCAGCGATCGCCGCCCTCGGTTTTCCTGCCGAGGGACCGCCGCTCGCGTCCCCGGGGCGGTGGGCGAGGAGCACACCGGCGGGCGGGCAGCGGGGACCGAGCAGGTCCCGCTTCGGCTCGGGGGCCGGGAAGGCAGGATGTGGTCGCTCTCCCCTCCGACATCCTCCCGCAGCCTCGACAACAGCCGCCGCCGCCTCCGGGCGCGCCGGGACTCGGCTGCACCCACGCCGGGACCCCGGGAGCCCCGAGTCCCGCGCGCATCTCTCCGGCACGCAAGGCGCCCCAGGCCCGGAGCAGCGCTCGGGGCGAGGGGAGCGGGCACCTCGCGAAGGGGGATGGGTCCGGGAGGCGGCCCCGAGCTGGGCTTCTCGCACTCCGCCGGCTCCGCGCGCGGTCCGCCTCGGGCACATGCTGCCACTCTCCTCCACACACTCCCTTGTTGGATGCACAGGTATGTTCTACCAATTAGCCCGGTACCTGGTCTTTATGAGGAAGATGGGAGTTTACAAGGACCATGGACATTTGGAAAACTGTCCGCTTCTGGCGGAGAATGGCACCACATGTAAAATATTGTCGCGATGGGCGCATGTGAAAGCTATCTATGCGCATATCGGGTTTCGTATAGACCACACGCGGGGGAGTTAGATTTTGTACTAATTTCTAGACTATGAGAGAGGAACTTAGAGACAATTATATAGAAAAAAAGAGAGATTAAATGT